>NC_056743.1:1379201227-1379456227 GCF_019279795.1 Protopterus annectens
CCCATACGCCTGCGAGGGACACACCCGTCTGGGCAGTTGTGTCTTGCAAAATGACAGTTATGGCACATGGCCTGTGCATACCTCTCAACTGTCCCCGATTTTCACGGACGTCCCTGATTTCAACCCAAATTTCAACTCTGTCCCTCTTAATCTCTCCTAAAACTAGTGACTTTTGGAGGAAAGGTGGTGAATTACACTTAATGAATAATGACAATAATTAAGAGTTACAAACTCCTTTTACTTCAGAAAATGTATATTAATTCATATGCTCTGATTCTGTCAATGTATCAAGTTAATAGCACTAATATTTTAAAGTTGTCCCTGATTGTCCCTGTTTTTTCCTGACTTGTCCCTGATTCTGTTGAAATTTGTCCCTAATTCGACCCAAATTTCAACTCTGTCCCTCTTATTCCCTCCTAAAACTAGTGACCTTTTGGAGGAAAGGTGGTGAATTACACTTAATGAATAATGACAATAATTAAGAGTTACAAACTCCTTTTACTTCAGAAAATGTATATTAATTCATATGCTCTGATTCTGTCAATGTATCAAGTTAATAGCACTAATATTTTAAAGTTGTCCCTGATCGTCCCTGTTTTTTCCTGACTTGTCCCTGATTTTGTTGAAATTTTTCCCTAATTGGTTGAGAGGTCTGGGCCTGTGAGTTCGGGAATGGAGGCTATATAGTGTGTGTAGTGGTGTCAGACATTAATTTGTTGTATCAGTAACAGCTACATGTAATAGGAAACAGTATTATCAGTTATAATGCTACATGAATAACCTTAATGTATGCAAACCGTGGAGGTCGTCCGTGTACTACTGGCTGTGGCTCAGACCTCTCAACCAATTGGGGGCAAATTGCAACAGAATCATGGATAAGTCAAGGAACACAAGGACAATCAGGGACACATTTAAAATATTAGAGCTATTAACTGGAAACATTGACAGAATCAGAGCATATGAATTAATACACATTTTCTGAAGTTAAAGAAGTTTGTAACTCTTACTTATTGTCATTATTCATTAAGTGTAATTCACCACCTTTCCTCCAAACGTCACTTGTTTTAGGAGGGATTAAGAGGGACAGAGTTAAAATACGATTCAAAATCAGAGACGGCCCTGTAAATCAGGGACAGTTGAGAGGTATGCTGTGGGTATGTGTTGCCTCAACACATGTGATAGCTCTACATATAGGGTCAATAGGTCCGCCACCAGTCTGAAAGGCCAAAGTGGAACCTGGTCTGTAGACCTGTCAGATGTACCAGGGCAGAACATACATACAGCCATGCATAGTACAGAAATATACATATCGGAACAAATCAAAGCATAGTCTAGCAGCAGTATAGTTGCTTATGCTACTACATATGACATATCGACGTGTCAGGTATACAAGACCTGTAACAAGCAACCAGTACACACCTACAACATGAGAAGGTCCCCTAATCAGGGCAGTTGCAATGGCTAGAGTATTGTCCATAACCACTCAACTGTCCCTGAATGTCAGGTATGTCCCTGAGTTTGACTGATAGGGAATGTATGTGCTGTGAGCCGTCTAAAAGCATTACTCTGTCCCCAGGCAGATGGAAACACACACACACACACACACACACACACACACACACACACACACACACACACACACACACACATGCAGGGTTGGGAGTCGAACATACACCTAACTACTTTATCACACTACAGCATTACGCAGTTACAGAACATGCTACCAAGATTACTGAACACAGTACTCCCAGAGGCATACTTCTAGGTTGGTGACATCATCTGCAAAGGCAAAGACGCCGATAGGGAATGTATAGAGAGTAAGCAGTCTGAAAGCATATTACTGTCCCAAGGTAGACGTAGACAAACACACGGCAGTGGTGTGATCGGGGCAACTAAATATCTACGGTGCACTACAACAACACTACATAGATATGTGACGTGCCACAGACAGTACACCATTTAAGACAGTCAACCAGTGTGTTCAATGTAAGCATCCATCGTGATGTGGAAAATGGACATCTGTTGCCTAGATGACCACCATCGCTATACAGGATGTCAATGGCCATGCCCATACACAGAGGCACATTACCGACACAAGGTGTCACTGGGCATGCCCACACACTTAGTATCACAAGTCAGTTTGGAATGTACTGTGTGTCCATCTACACAACGGCATACTGGGCATGCTCACACACTTGGCAGTTGCAAAGGGCCGTCTGGCATGCACACGGATGCTAAACACGGAAGGGCGCAGTTTGGAATGTACTGTGTGTCCATCTACACAATGCCATACTGGGAATGCTCACACACTTAGCAGTTGCAAAGGTCCGTCAGCAGTTGCAAAGGGCCGTCTTGCATGCACACGGATTCTAAACATGGAAGGGCACAGTATGGTGTTACTGTCCCCATGTACATGAATGCCACTCACATGTACTGACCAGTAGACACTCAGGGGCCATCACAGATGTCTCAGGTGCAGATCACAGAGGTACACACTGCAGTCTACATTGTAGCCCTCAGACATCACCATGTCGTAGGACCAGCAATACACTGCCATACATTACCACAACACCGTGTGACTCATGATCAGTGGACTGTACATAGGTCTACAGCAACTGTGCAGACTACACATGTACAAACTGGGTTCCATCATGTGTTATGCACTGCAATGATACCACTGTAATGACCAGGTCGGCTCTACGCATACCAGGGGCCCTGGGTCTTACACAGCTGTGACAGATGACTGTCACTGTACACCAAAGAACACACATGTTTGGAAATTACATACATGTAATCAGGTGGATATGTGTATGGACCACACACACAGCACATATGTACATAGCATAGCTTTTGCTGTCCTCCATGCAGAAAAGTGGCTACGGCAATCACACACACGCAAATGGAAGGTGGGTCCATGGCTGTTAAATGCTAACAGTACATGAGGTAGCAATGTTGACCGAGGACACATTCCCTCTGTACTAGTTACCCGTGACACCCATCATATCGTACAACAGTCCATGTGTTATGTATGTCATCACACATGTCCACCAATTGCAATGCATATAAACATGGCTACATGACAGGCATGTAAG
The DNA here is from genome assembly GCF_019279795.1 of Protopterus annectens. Lineage (NCBI taxonomy): Eukaryota > Metazoa > Chordata > Ceratodontiformes > Protopteridae > Protopterus > Protopterus annectens. The sequence continues at coordinate 1,379,204,320 of NC_056743.1, forward strand.
ACCAACACACATGTACAATTTGTAGTGTGCATGCAGCTACCATGCATATGCAGTAGCTGATGTATGTGACTCATCTGTGCCTAACTACAACATGCAGTTGCAATGCAGCCCCATCATCGACACCTGTATATGGTGACATACTGACAGTATGGTAGCATGTACATCAGGTATGGATGGATGAGTGTACATAAAGTGGTTATCCACCTGTGCAAATGGATTTTTGCCGGGGACGGCTCCCAGGTATGCGACACGCCATCCTACCAATACATGTGCAAACAGTACGCTATGTTACTGTTACTTGATGGTGAAGACATAAAACCTACACAGCGGTCAGGTGTTACTGACTTTACATCACCTGACACCTGTAACATGTACATCCTCCCATGTGCATATAGCACCACAATTGCCAGACGTAGCGTTGGTACACATAATGCAGCCAATACTGCTGCATGTCTCTCAGACATATCATCGTATAGCAGGTGTTTCATTCACACTACTGCCATGTGTGTTTGCTTGTGTGACCATATATGCCACATATGGTGGGGATTACATCGCAATTGTTACACACCCATGTACACTGTTGTAGAGATCTGTACATACTGCAGTGTGGAAAGCATGACGTAGGCAAGGGTGGTGTGTGTATCACACACATCAGCTATCCATATGTGTATGACATTTGTGGTCTCCACAGTGTGTGTGTGTGTATGTATGTATGGCTGTCTGGTGCATGGAGTGAGGGTGTATGCTACCATACAGAACACACAGGATCCCTAACCCCTCATGGTGATGCAGTCTACTACCCTGTTGATGCCATAGGTCTCAACCATACTGGCTACCTGTACATGTTCTTTCTCTGTGCCGCATCGCATGGGTGCACAGTACTATGAGGGTGATGACCACATAGGCAGGGGTCCTCACCTCAACACTATGGGGTGTGCGTTATAGTGTTGTTGACCCCGTGAGGGTGGGCATGTTCCTGTAATTTGACAGGGTATGACTGCTACACAGTGAGACCTCATGCTATCAGGTGGCCTCTAACATTATCATTGGCCGGACCGCTGTATACAACCACTGCACCACGTCAACATACATGTGATGTGACCTGGTATGGATGTCACATCTCTAGCCACTGTAGCCTATTAAACTGCCCACATACGTCTGGATCAGTATATGTGTGGACATCTGTGGTATGTTAGCCTTTCCAACAGTCAGGTTGAGACTACGTATAGCATGCTGATATTGCCATACGTGCCTGTGAGTACTCCACAGTTACACATGGGAGACTGCAAACACTGCTACCTGTAGGCACATGCAAGTGGACCATAAGGAGGGAACCAGGGCATCATTACCAACATGCTGTTACTGTTGTTACCAAGACACATACTGTGAACATATAGCAATGCATGCTAAACCTGTACTACATGGTATGTCTGGTGCATGTTAACAGTACACAACTAATGTAATATACACTTCTCTCACTATTCTTACACAACTAATGTAATATACACTTCTCTCACTATTCTTACACAACTAATGTTATATACACTTCTCTCACTATTCTGTTTACTCTGTGCATCAGACCATTTGAGCATGCCCCTGCACCGATGGTGTGGATTACAGGGATGCGGCACAAGCTTCATCATATGCACAGGGTAATAATGTTTGCCAGGAGCATAAGCTGCACCAATGGATGACATCATGTGTGTGGGTAAGGGCTGGTGACATGACTGGACATGTCTGTTCAGTATGCATGTGGGTGTTGTGGTGCCCTACAGATGTGTTTGCTGTGTGCGTGTATGTGTGCACACAGTTCTGCCTTTTGTGAGGCCTACACAGGGGTATTATTGACAGCTCACAATTGTACAAACCAGGTTGTACAGCTCACTGTGTCCGGTCATGGCCATGTGACCTGTGCCTGCCAGGGGTTGCATGGGCACTACCAGGCGGAGGTACAGATTGGCTACTGTCCGACGACACATGTCCACTGGAAGCGTGTACCCACTGGGAACATCCAGGGCCACGTCCACATGGCCTGCTGTGTCCTGGTGTGGACAGTGTAGCACCAGCTGCACTGCTACTGCTACCGGCACTATGTGAGCGGGCATGTGAGGTGGCATGCTCACGTTGACCTGCACTAGGTGGTGTAGCTGGTCTACGTCCACGTGGCCTATGCCTCATTCCTACCAGATGTTCCAGCACAGACAGCTCGCGCTCATGGATTGCAATGCTGCGGTCAAGGATTCCAACCATTTTACCCAATCGCCTGTCCAGAACATCAGCAATCTGCTGTTGAGCATTTGCCAATGCCTGGATGTTGTCATTTAGGGTACAGATAGCAGCCCTCTGCAGCCTCTGCCCTTCTCTGTTCTGACGTTCAGCATGTGCCTGTGTCGCCATTACAGTCTGGAACATGCGTCTGGTGATACCAGCTGCTGCGCTCTGTCCTGCAGGTGCATGTCTGCCAGAGGTCCTCCTACGAGCAGCACCGGCCACATGCCTGTGTGGCACATCTGCAGTGATTACACTGACACCATGGTGTGGAGACACACCTTCTGTAGCCACCACACGTTCCTGTTCCACGCTAACAGACACTGACTGTCCTTCCTCTATGGCAACTGGTGATGCGGTATGTGTTGGCAGCAGAACTGTGTGCGGGGAAGAGGGGGACATAGCTGGGATGTCAACCATTGGCACAGATTCAGCCCCTGACAACCCTGCCTGTACCTCATGCATATGTTCATCACTGCTAGTATCTGTGGGGACACTAACATCAGCTGGATAGCAGGAGGGTAACTCACCTACATCACCTGTGAATGCAAAGAAAGACTCTAAATTACAATAGACAAACACACAGACACACACACACACACACACACACACACACACACACACACACACACACACACACACACACACACACACACACACACACACACACACACACACACACACACACACACACACACACACACACACACACACACACACACACACACACACACACACACACACACACCATGCATGTGATTTGACAGATGGCATGCAGCATGCCTGTGATACAGCAGACGGCATGCAGCTCAGACATTAATAGTGTTAGTTACCATACCTCCCTGGGGTGCACACTACAGCAAGCAGGTGTCATATCAGTAGCCATGCAGTTCACACAATCATGGTAGTATGCATGCATCCCCATGATACACCATGTGGACCAGAACAGGATAACAGTACACATGGCTGATGTGACCTTGACATGTAATCTGCTGATGTGTGCATTAACATGCATACATGTCTGACACAATGATGTCCTGACACATGTTCAGCATCGTAATGGGCATCACATTGCGGTGTTGTCTGCATGCCCTACAGATAGAATGCATGTTTAGCAAATGTGCATTAGCATGGAAGGGTAGTGTGAGCCGTCTACATTGCTATACAGTGTGAAGTATAGACACTGTGCCATTGCATGGCATCATGAGGCATCTATATTGCTATACAGTGCATAATATGTACACATTGCATAACCATAACTGCATGCATACCCATGACATAACTGTGGATTGTGACCCACGATGCTGAGGTGTATACACACCAAACCATGCTGTGTCATGTGACAGGTCACTGGAGGACCTACAGATGACACCCCTGCACAACTACTATAGAGTCTTAGCTGACTGGCAACCATGTCCACACATAGCAGACTTGTCAATTCACCATATCCCACATGACATTGATGTACCACACACAGGAGGTGCACAGCTAACGGTGATGTCCTACAGCAGCAAGAGAAATGTACAGTATCTGTGGCCTGATGTGGTGTCAATGTCTGTGGAAGCTGTACAGGTGACTACCGTCATGCGATGACACAGTCGTGATGTTCAACACATCTTATATGGTAGACATCAGTGACACCTCCACTAGCTGTGCACAGGCTTTTAGGATGTCCAGTGTACCACATCAACTGCATAATCAGTCAACTAAGGCTATAATTGGACCATGTGTGGACAATGTGCAAAAGGGTGTATACACATCACATCTACTGTGTGGCTACGTGTCTGTGGCCATCCCCCATGGCCATTTGTGCACATGTGTTGGCCAAATGTGTGTGATGGCCATTTATCACACATGTCTGTATTGTCCCATATGACATACACCCATAGATGTCAGATATGTCACCATCTACAGGGCTATGCAGATAACGGGTTGTATGTTTGGTATGTGGGGTATGGGTTATGGGATAGTGTGACAATACTGCAGCCAACACACTACATGTCTGGGACATGTCAGATGGCACATCACAATGTGTTCACCCATTGCAGGGGCATATAACACAATGGTGACTCCTGTGGGCTGCCCATATCACAGCTCACTGTGTGGTACTGCTTGCGTACCACACGTGTTGTTCCAATGTATAGTACATATGCCTCCATTGTAGAACACCTCCACCATTGCATGCACATCTGTCCACACATGTAGCAATGATGAATACTGTGGTTTCATGTCGGTGTATCATTTTGTTTATATATATTGCACATGGTTGGCCAGTGTGAATGATGGGTGATGCGACCTGTATATCGTGACTGGAATGAACATCAAGTGTACAAGTGTTAACTGGCCACATGGTGAATAGATATATGCTTTAACATGCCTGATACTGATGACAGTCTCACCTGCAACGGACTCATGTCTGTGCGGCATGCCAGAGGTACCTGTATAGGGGTGACACAGCAATATAAACATTATCCATGACTGTATGACAGCCACAGGGTGCACTGTGCATGTTAACACATTCACCTATACAATAACATATAGTATGCACATGTGTACACACACAGGGTAGCATACTGTAGTATGCCGCATGTGTGTCCACATACCTTGCATATGTTGTTACATTACATAATGTACAGTGACACATGCAACTACATGGAATATAATAGCCTTATGTGCAGTACTGACTTACCAGGCAACTCCAGGCTCATTGGTTGGGAGACACCTACCTCCATGATGGCAGCTAGTGTTTGTGGATGCTGTTCTGATGGTGTCCCCAGACTGGCCAGTAGCTCCTCGGTGTGTGTGAGTGGGGGCTGGGTTGGTGGCCCACCACCTGTTCCACCTTGTTCCCTGGTGATTGCAGTGGCACACTGTTTTGCATGTCGTATCAAGTCTGTGCAGTGTCTGCGCACCTGCTGGTAGGTGCGGTTATGGCCACCTACATCGTTCACCCTCTTCAAAGATCCTGCCACAGGTTGTCCTGCTGCTGGGCATGCTGTGGCACATGGCTGAACAACACCTCATAGTTCTCATGGAGGTACAAGATGAGGACATCATCCTCCTGGTGGCTGTACACTGGCAGGCGTGTATGAGGCATTATCTGTAAGACATAATGATGGTGACAGGTCACAGTTTCAGAGATGTACAGAGATACTGCTGCACATACATTTCTAGTATATCTAGTACATCTGCACAGTTATCTTTGCAAATATTCATGACACTGACATGACTGACATGTTTCTGTCACACACATGTAACACCCGTTATGCATCGGATATCATCACCATATATGTGTGTCACCTCATTACATTGTTCATGCTCCATGTGAATGCTGTCTTGATGTGGGCATGTCTGTTTGCCTGCACTGGTGTTCTTACCTATCAGCACATGCCTGGATGTGTCCACAGTAAAGCTGTTGACCTTGATGCTGTGAATATGTCACATATCAAAACATACACTGCCTTAATGGACTTTAGCAGTGACAATGCACACATATGCATGGAAACCTTTACATGCATGTGTTTTGCCATATACATCTACACAGCACTGTACAGCTGTTCAACATCCTGCCATGGGACAACTGTGCTGCACATGTGATAGACATGGGACAATGGCTAGTCGGACGTCATTCGCAGGGATGGTTATCAACTATAGCATGTATGGGAAAGGTTTCCTAGCTGGATCCGACAGCCATTATGCCACCACAAGGTGCATCAGTGCCACATTACTGATCCAGATAGTTTATACTACATCTACCATGTGGCCATCACACCATGTATGACAGGGATGACATGTGAAGCTTTGATGGACAGGGTTGCATGGTGTGGCAAATCTGTCCAACATGTGGTGATCCTAGTAGTAGGACGGTGGCTGTCCATGAGGTATGTCTTTCAGATCAGGATATAGACATGTAGCATGTCCAACATCATAGTGCAGCAAATGTCATTATGCAAGGTAGACAGCATGCTGCATAGTGGAGGTGAGGATTGTGAAGGCTGGTATCACCCATCCACACATGGCCAATACCCCTTAAAGGTGATATGTGATCCAATATTGGTCACCCACGTGCTGTGTATGCCTGTCCAATGATCTCTGTGCTCATGGATGGCACCCTGTTATGACATGGGTACCTCATATGACTACCTAAGGGGCCTGGAGATGTCACCAACTCAGGGAGGTGTACTGCACAACACCTTCCCTTACACAGTGTCCATAATGTTGACCACAGCCTAGTTGGTAGTTAAGGGGTACAGGGATATTCACCTAGCGGTGACAATGCTGATATCATCCATCAGAATGTGCACATATGTCACACACCTCACCCACAGAGCCCATTCTGTATGTTGTTCACAACACTGAGACAGCTATTGCTCATAGGTCATGGCCATTCACATCCTTACATACACAGATGCCTGACATTTGTCTGTGTGGTATGGGCTACAATGAGGGTGGAGTACAACACATTAACCCTGTTTTACTGTAGCTGGCACTGGTGTGATATGCACATGTCACTCTGGCACCTTTTGTAGTGTTGATTCTATCAACAGGCCACTGGTGGAACACTCCTGTGACAAACAAAGATATATGTAGTCAAACACCTGTACTGTCATGTACATCTGTACTGCTAACATCTATACTGATAACGGTTCATGGACTTGCAGACCATACTCAGCAGGGTTATAGTGCGGTGCCACCAATTATGACTGTCGTCACCACTTGTGGGTTGATATTATCCAACACCCTATCTGTATTGTATGTTCATGCTCAGCACTTGTTCAGAACTTGTGAGCACGTCATGAGCTACTGATTAATATAGTGCCCATTCCACACCATTTCTCACAGGTACACTGTCTGTCCTTACATTTCCAGCTTGCTTACAGTATAACAGCTGTTGTACACATGTAACTCACATATCTTGTGAGACATAGTTGTATATACAGGCATGTCCAACTGTCACGTACTAGTGCTATTGCCTGTCTATATGATGAATATGTCATACATGTGGCAATAGAGCAATTGTTTCATGTACACAGTCAATGCTCACCTCCCAACATACGACACTACAGCCTGTGGGGGATGCACATATGCAGCCCTGCTGGGGGTAATGCTGTCACCAACCCTGACTGCACCTGACAGTCATGTGGGGATGTGTAACATTTGCAACACACCCCACTCATCACATAGTCTCACAAGATCTCCACCACCACAAGCCACACATACGAGGACAACTTGTGCAGTACCTCTCCATACTGCGTGTAGGCACCAAAGGCAGCCCCCATCACCAAACACAACAACAGCAACTTATAGCCCACAGACTCATGTCTGCCCATCACATACAGCCAATAAGGTGTTATAACATACACAACACACCTGTCATAGGTGACTCTGTAGGCGGTCACACTGATGTTCCACTCAGCAGGCTACACAAGGCGATAGTCACTTACATCTTTCTGTCAGGTAACTGGTTCTGCAACATAACCTATGTACCCATGCCACATCTCACCAGGTACAATGTGACTGTCATTCTCCATGTTAGTGTGATTGCCCTGAGATGCAACTTCACAGACTACGTGTGCAGGGACATGCAATAGCTCACCAGTCTTGTAGACCTGAAGGTATGGGCCAAGTCCTGGGGAGCATTATGCATTTATCCAGACCTGATACCACTGTACAACGACTGACTGTGTCACCTCCACAGTTGACTATGCTTCTGCTGTCATTCCACAGGCATCTGGTATCTGTTCACTTTGACTGACATAGTCAAACAACACGATGCTTTGGCACAGATGACCTGCACCTGTCAGCCCTGGGAGTACAAATCACATGTATGGCTTTTACTGCTTCTATACTGCCTGTCTTGCACAGTTTCTAATAACATTCACCACCAGAATGGGAACTGGCAAGCAAAATATGGGGTCATGTGATGCAATGCTTGACATCTTCATCTCTGACGCATGCAGGCAAGGCACTCCTTATAATGCACCACTTCAATATCTCTGCAGTGACTGGGACCTGCCTCTAGGCTATGCAGAGTACACCTGCAATGACAGGTTATACACAGACCATACCTTTCAGTCATGTAACCTGGACCGGCACACCCACGGCTGAGGTGTTCCCATATTCCACTATGTTGTACACACATCCTGGCTAGTTACTTAGCACAATGTATCAGGGGTGCTCCACGTGCAACTAACTCTGTCCAGAACTGCTATACACATTGTAACAAGCTACAGATTCGACAACATACCCCACGGTTACCAGACCTCATTTCTTGGTGTACTGGACAGTAGGGCTGAGACAGGTGCTACTGATGTGAGACTGACACTACCCCACACTTAACTGGGATAGCCACTCATGTAGAGACACATTAGGCCAACGCTGTCCTTGATTCATAACCTCCACTAGGCTGGATCAACCCATACACACCACCTCCAAGACCAACAATATCCTTGACATGGACACTACCAACATGTGACTGGTGTTCCACACCTGGGGTTATCCCCTCATTGGTGGATTCCGAACATATGCTAATCACCCTTGTTATCCACATCCCAGCACCACACCCTTCATGGCATACACAGTACATGAGTACTACAACACCTACTACAGACGTCTTATGACAGCGGTAGTTAACGTCATGACACCTGTGCAGATGGACAATGCACATACAAACACTGAAACATACCCCAGTGCACTTCATTAGCACGTACACGACTGCATGGATCATGGTATTCCACACAGAGCCACGATGATACTCACCAGATAATGGACGCCACTCTGGGGGTCCAGTTCCATGGACATAATTTACAACAACAGGTGGAGGCTGTTGCAAAGTGGAGTACAATCCCATGGGTGGGGTAGCTCACTGGTCAGCCTCGGTAGGGCCACAGGATCCCTCATTACATACTCCAAAATTAGCTACGTACACATTACTGTGACACATTCCGGGGTGTACCACAAGGCATTATGGTGGTATGTCAGTAGTCAATGGAAATACCCACATCTGCTCTCACATACAACAGTTACTCAGGAACATTACAGAACCAGGTGATGTTGGTAACATGCTGGAGGATGGATTCAATGCTAACATTACACCCTCTCACTCCCTACAGGGCCACAATCCATGCAGGAACATTGCGGTGCCCCTGCGGTCACATCTACACAGTACTAACCTGCACTCTATATGTCCTGGGACACTGGCCCCATGTGACAGTCCAAAATCCCAGGCTGTGATGTACACAAAACTCTGAACGACATGTCTCCCTACTAGGCCACCATATTCAGTAATAGCCTTGTATCAGACATTGTGGCCCCTGAATGGCACACAGCAACAGTTATCACACTCCACACAGGTGGCTCCACAATGCACGAGTGGGACTATTGCCTACACACCTGACTGGACTGTTCTGCAAGGCTATGGGGCACATCATCATGGGCGTTATTCACAGAGACATGTTGGGCTCCGGTCCTTTGATGCCACCCAGGTTGGACTTGTTAGGGCCAGAGCATGGCTCCTACACCTGGTGGACTCCTTTCATACAGTTACCAGGGTAGTTGATGATGGCACGGGGGTCCACACAGCCTACATTGTCCTCTCATTGCCTTTCAGCACCGTTCTCCATTCTGGTATTGACAACATACACATACACCTGCACATTGACTCCTATGTCTCAGGATGTTATACAAAGTGGCTCATGCACAGGACACACACAATGAGGGTAGCATACCATAGTACCTACTGTATTTCAGTTACACTTGGCATACCACAGTCCTCAGTCATAGGACCCCTCATGTTCGGTATATGCTTCCCTGAGGTACAGGCTAGCACAGAGGGACTTTCCCTGCATAGCTTTACAGACCACTGCATACAAAGCGCCATGATTGATCCACTAGCTGATACTGACTCCCTTCATAAGGGTGTCACTGTGATGGATATCTGATATCAATATCATGGCCTCAAGCTGCATGACACAAGGTGCATGAACATCCCCTTTGCATTACACCATTCACCCACTGACTATCACATAGGTGGTAGTCCCCTACATACATGTCACATTGTCTGTGATCGTAGTACACACATACATCGCACCCACTCCTGTGATAACCATATTGCCACTGTGGTGTGGATATGCTTCTACGTGGCCACACTTATCTGTACTGGGTGTGTAGCTGGAACATAGGCACCCATTGTACCTCTGAACTCCAGATGTATACACACATTCAAGGGTACAACACCCTTTTTAGGGTGTACCTTACACAACAGCTATGGCTTTACATACCACAACATTAACACGCCATGACGTTTATTGAGCTCCGACGGTCAAAGTATGCGACAGAACTACGGACATCACGTCTGTACACATTTGCATACTACATACTCAGGGGTGACCTCTGATGAACAGACAGGGCCCATGTCCACAACAATATTAATGGATATACTCCACATAAGCGACATAAGCAAAGGCCACTGTGAGCAACATGCTCATGGATATATGCACACACGCAACGATGAGTGGGATGTGCTTGAGGGTTACATTCCCAAACTGGACACTCACCATGCTTTGGAACATGATTCCTATATACATCAAGCAGGGACACTCAGTAGCACTGTTCATGTGATACCTCACTTGGTGGATGGGAGACACATGTACGCCAGGGATCACTGCAGTGGCTGTACTGTGCAGAGGTACAGGTAACACATGGCTCTGCTGTTCACAGGACACTACCCTAGAGAGGTGCCACTGGTGTGAACACTGTAGTTGTGCTTACACATAGACTTGCCAGACTGCATAGTACCCCACTATGTACCTGTGAAGCTATTACATGTCCTTTGTGCATGATTAATTGAGTAGCCCTTCCATTTAGATTAGCTATCATGCTATTGCAGTGTCCCGTGACTACAAGTCATATGTCTCCTGTTATTGTACATTGTACATGCCAATAGATGATACCTTTGGTATGCATGATATGCCTGTTATGCTGTGTAGCATATCTGACATATCTACCTACAATACTATACATTACACATATTTTACATAGTATCCCATAATGCAAAGCATACTTGCACAGCGGGACCACCTTAGACATGTCATTGTCATTATATGCCCATACACATGCCTACTATGACAGTATATCAACATATACTATCCCCTGCTATAGCACGTACTTGTTGGACATACCCTACCACTGACGGCGGGTGGTATGGAATTGTTCTGTTTAAAGCCCTCATGCAGCATCCCTTGTGGTGTCTGTGATGTTTACCTTGTGGCCCACTGCAGGACGTACAATTTCTACAAGCGTTAGTATGCTCAGCAAGACATCACTACATAAATACCTTTTCCCACTCTATGCATTGTGGATACTTTTAATTAATAGAAAACAGGCTATACATAAACTAACATAATTAATACAAAACAGGCTACATACCTTGTTATTGTTCTGGACTTTTGTATCTATCTCTCTTACACTGTTTAAACAGTTCTATGGTATGAGCATACGGTTTGAATGTCTGGCAAGTCATCCTTATATACGTCGATACCTGTAACATGTGGTTTCCTGCTGCCAATGGGTGTTCCTGAGTGACTTATTACTTGCACATCAGCTGTGCAGTTACTCCATTCGCCAATTATGTGGCAACAGTGGGGTATAATTGAATTCTCCACTTGGGCGTTGCCCATTTGCCCTACCTTCGGGGAGACGGCCTGTATTGTGATTTGTTATGTGTAATTGCAACTGCTATGTGTAGAGACACGTATAGTTTGGATTCATGTCCCCCGTGGATTGTGTGTGACGGCTAGAGTATGTGGTTCTGCATGTGAGTGTACCTGTCATCCCAACCGTCTTATAAGGGTCTATTGCAAACAAAACCTGTAACATCGCCGTTTGTTCCATTATACAATGGCTACGATTTCACACGGTGCCTTTAAATGCGTCTCTCACAAGGTATGTTAATGCTTCCGCAGATGTAATTGACTGACTGGATGTGTGTGCTGTAATTGCAGTCTGTATTGCTATAGTTTCTAGTGTGGAGGATGTAGGCGGGTGTACGTAGCATATACAGGTTTGTGGGGCTTGCATTTCTACATATTCCATATATATGTGTGTGGGCTCCTTCCCTAATTGAAGAGCTATCAGTTAGTAGACTTATGTTACGGGATTATACATTGGGCCATTGTTAATTGGTTTCTATATAGTATGCAAGTGAGGTTGATACTTCCATACCTCTGAAATTACAGCGGTATGTAAAGGGATGTTTCTAAATGACAGCTATCCCGTGTATTTCTGTCCCAGATATTTGCAGTCATTGCAGTTGTGTTGGTAACAGAACGTCTTTGGCATGGGTTGCCACCTTTTCAAATGGCCATTGTGGGACACTTGCAGGAAACACATCAGTGTTTACAGGCCAACACATACCCACGGTCAGTACACAGGATAGCACATACTGTTATCAGGCCGACACATACCCACGGTCAGTACACAGGATAGCACATACTGTTATCCTCAATACATAGTTATTGTTGTGGGACTTTGGCTACTTATCATATTGCATGTAACATTTACGTTTCTTACATACAGGCATAACTATTTAATGCAACTATTACATAATCTATGGGACATAATAATGTCCTACAATCTCGGACAGTTGCCCTTTGTAATATTTTATGTCAGGACACAACTGCCCAGGGAAGGGCTGTCCCTCCTAATGTGGGACAGGTGGTAACTGTATTCCTACGGCTAGCTATACCTACACCTACTGTAATGATCTACCTCCGAGTTGGCACTAACAGACACACGATGCGAACACACACACATTACAGTCACACGGAAATGCACACGGTATCCTCAGCACACACATACACAGACTACGGCAATCACAAACACAGTTGAACACAGTACCTACGTGGACCGCAACACCGGCAGTGGTAACTAGATGTCCCTTCATATCGTGATAATATTACTTGCTGTTCTACTGTTCTGGTACTGTGTTCTTTCAGTCTTTCAGCCTCGTGGTTACGTGTGTCGGTATGTGACACATTCCATAGTTGATGGTATCCTATTTACTTGTACCTCCAAGGTTTTATGAATGCCATTGACCTATCTATATATTTGCAGATAACGGTGAATCCGTACATATCAACATATATCTCTCTATTGCCCTTTCTATCTGTGTTATATATATATATATATATATATATATATATATATATATATATATATATATATATATCTGACAGGGAAAGTGACAGGCAAACTACACCTTTCATTGTGTACTTGTCGGTGTATATTGTTTCCTGGACTCAGCACGTTTGTGTCTGAACCTGTCACATTACACACCTGCCATAGGTACAGCTTGGCTACCATAGTGTTAGGTGATTGTATACATGATTGCGTGTTCTACTCCTGGCAGTGGTCGTTTAACCCTTCTGAGCAGGTGCTATTAGTACAGGGGGGAATAATGCTGGTTTCACCTGTTCTGGACATCACTGACTCTGATCTGCGTGATATTCGGAGAAGCTTAGCCCTGTTTCGCGCATATCCGTATAGTCATATTTAAATGACGCTTACCAGCAGTGGGCAATGCATATTCCTGCTAATGTGTGCTACACATGCTCTGATGACCTGCATCCGACATGCATTATTCGTGCCTTCGGGATTACGTTACATCCCTTGCAGGACGTGGGACCGGGAACATGCACGACGGTCATTGCATTTACCAATTGGCCATCTGGGATTTGTACACGTGTTATGGCGTTTTGTATGTGGAGTATACTACGGCTGTTACTCCATACTGCACTCACATGGGTAACTCAGTTAGTTTACATATAGATGAGTCCAGTTAATGGTATGTCCATGAGATTTAAAAAAGTTCAGTTACAGGCTTGCTGTTCCTGAACTGTTTGTAAGTTTCTGTGAGGCCATTTTTGCTTGGGCTAAGGGAAAGTCTCTCTGTTGATCAGTGGCAGTGAAAAACATTGAGCAGCTCCTGCCCCCGTGGGAGTGGTTACTGACTTGAAACTGTAGTTTTATTGACCAGTAGGGGTCATTTCCAAAACTCCTTCATCTTCCTCTCTTAAAACCTAGTTGCCTCGTGGGTTTGGCTTCTTTTCAGGCTTGTTGGCTGTTGGTGAAGCACCCACCAAGAGGAGAAAACGCTGAGAGAAGAAGGGAGCCACTTTTGAGATTTTAAGTATTTTTCTCTGTTTATTTGCTAAGTTTTTCTGCATAGTTGCCTAGTTTGAGCATTTTCTGGCTTGTTAAACTTGATTTCTGCATTAGTAGCTGTATTTAGAGCACAACCAAAAGCTGTTTACTGAATTTCCTGTTTGCACTTAATTTTAAAATCGTTTTTCTCAAAACTTGCATATTTTCTGTCTTTGACTTAGCACTCTTGTGTGGGGTCATTTACTGCACTGTTATAACTTGATATTACTTGTGAACCTCTGCTATCTCTGAAAAAACAAAAACAAAACAAAAAAATCTTGCTTTTTTCCCACTTTTCTGAGATTTAAAAAAGTTTAGTTACAGGCTTGCTGTTCCTGAACTGTTTGTAAGTTTCTGTGAGGCCATTTTTGCTTGGGCTAAGGGAAAGTCTCTCTGTTGATCAGTGGCAGTGAAAAACATTGAGCGGCTCCCATGCCCCCCGTGGGAGTGGTTACTGACTTGAAACTGTAGTTTTATTGGCCATATTGGGTCAATTCCTGGCTCTTTCCAGCTCCTGCTATCAAGCACGCTTTAGCGCGATTTAGCGCGGAGTTGCCACTAGAGCAGCGTCGGGCAGCGCCGGTTTAACAAGGTTAAACTTTTTCTGGCTCCATAAAATCTGTTCTTCATTTTTTCCCTTAGAACTGCTCTACTAGTAATCTAAACAATATATCCCTTAACTAAAAAGCGCAGGACTTGTTCCTAAAAAGCTTTTTTTTTTTTTTCTCCAAAAAAAAAAAAAAAGCTCAGCACTTGTCTTAAAAGCATCTTCTTTTCAGGCTTAGCACTTCTGTATTATACAAAGTCCCTCACTAGCGAAACCCCCCCCCCAGGAGTACCCACTTCCTTACTAAGTCCTCTCTCATTCAGTTACACCCCAAACTTCTTAATTTCTCTAGCATGTCGAAGGGCCAGATGCTGGCGTCCTCTCCTGTCCAGTTGGTGAATCTGGGAATATTGAGGCAATATTACAATTGCCTCATGTACACAGACAACCCTCTCCTCCTCCCACATAACACAAATACTTGCGAGAGATGCAGCTATTTAGCCAAACTGGAGGCTGAGCTCTCTCAACTCAGGACTGGCAAGACCAGACAGGAGGAGAAGGCAACTACACACACGACAAAACCAGTCTCACAAAAGCTATCACAACAATGAATCAAACACATAAACACACAAAGACATACTCGGAGGCTCTGAGCAAAAATTTACCTAAACAGCAGAGGCCTCCAAAGCAGACACCCAAGCAACCACCACCTCATGACACACCACAGGCAACACATAAAACACAAAATCAGTGTGCAAAGCAGTCACAGCCCTTAAGGCCAAATACAACACCAAACATACTTGTCATAGGTGACTCCATAGTCAGACAGACTGATGTCGCACTCACCAGGATGAACAAGGAGAGGGTCACAGTAAGCTGCCTATCGGGCGCTAGAATCCGCCACATAACACAAGCACTCGGGTCACTCCACAGCAAGTACAAATATGACACAGTCATTGTCCATGCTGGTGTGAATGACCTGAGATGTACCTCCCTGGACTACATGAAAAGAGACATAGAGGAGCTCTCTGATTATGTAGTCCAGGCAGGTATGACCCTGACCCTGAGCAGCATCCTTCCTTCACCAAGAATGATGCCACAACATAGAGACAAGATGATCAGCTTTAACAATTGGCTTAATTTCTGGTGTCATTCAAAGGGGATCCAGTGTCTGTCTGCCTGGGATGACATGCTTGACAAGCCACGCTGCTTCGCAAGAGACGGCTTGCACCTGTCACCCCTGGGATTCCGGATATTGGCTAAGGCTCTTGCCACCCCCATAGTGCCTTTTTAGGCAAGGCTCAAATTCTAAACCTACCACCCTAGAAAACAAAAATGGGAAGAAACTAAGGGTAATGCTGCTCAATGCCAGAAGTCTAAATCTCAAAATGCACGCACTCGAGGCCCTTCTCAGTATGGAGAACATCAATGTCTGTGCTGTGACTGAAACCTGGTTCAAGGCTCCTGAGAGCACCCCGGCACTATCAGGTTTTACCTCACATCATGCGTTCCGGCCCCAAAACCCGGACCACACCACAAAAGGAGGGGGTGTATCCATATTCATCAAGGATACCCACACCTCCAGATTGGTGGCAACGCACAAAGCATTAGAAACCATCCAGGTGCAATTAACCATAGGCAAAACTGCTCTAAAATTTGTAGCATGCTACAGGCCACCCTTTCAAACTCAGGAACCCCACACAGCCTTCCTGAAGACACTGGAGGGTATAAAAGTATCTTCAAACACCATTATATTGGGTGACTTCAACTACCCGAATATAGACTGGGAACATTACTCAAGCCCAAACTTTCTAGCCCAAAGGTTCCTGGAGTTCATAAATTCAAATGCCATGGAACAACTAGTCACTGTTCCCACAAGAGGAGAAAATATACTAGATCTCATCATCACAAACATGGGGACAAAATCCTCCACACCAAAAGTATATCCCTCATTGGTGAGATCAGATCATAAACTAATCTCACTGGATATCCACATCCCACCCCCACCCCAAACAAAAAAGACCACAGTGAAGAACTTCTCTAAAGCAAACTTCACACTACTCAAGACTGGTGTGGTATCCTTCAAGGCCCCTGAGCCAGTGGAAACCACAACCCAAGCTGCGGAAGCCCTTACAAATGGCTTCTACGAACACCTCCAGGACTGCATGGATCAGGCAATCCCTAATAAAACCAAGACTCTTTCCACCAAGGGAAAACATCCAGTCTGGTGGACCCCAGCCATAAACAAACTTTACAATAAGAGGAGAAAGCTGTTACATGATAGAGCAAAATCCATAAAAGAGAAGACACCTTTGATCATTATTAGTAAAAAAATACGAGCACTCATAAAATCATCCAAGGCCAACTTTGAGAGAAAAATTGCCATAGATTCAAAAGACAATCATAAGGCCTTCTTCAGCTATGTTAGAAACCTGGGTGGAAACTCCCAGATATGCTCAGAATTAGTCCAAAATGATACAAAAATCACTGAACCCACAGACATTGCCAACATACTGGCAGACAGGTTCAGTGCAAACTTCACCCCCCTCTCCCCCCAAAAGGAGAGATAACTATCCCAGCGGAGTGCAGCCACCCAGACATCTCCAATATGCAGGTGAAAGCTGCTCTCTCTAAAGCTAAAAACACAGCATCAATGGGACCGGATGGTGTCCCCGGCTGTGTGCTACACGAACTCAATGAGGAACTAAACCCGCACATAAGGCAGCTGTTTAATCTTAGCCTTACCACAGGATACATGCCCAAGGAGTGGCGTACGGCAACTGTGGTCCCACTCCACAAAGGCGGTGCCTCTACGAACCCTGGTAATTACTGCCCCATAAGCTTAACAAGCCTGGTCTGCAAAGCTATGGAGAGGATCATAATGGAACTCATAAACAAAGACATAGGGGACTTGCAGACATTGGACCCGACCCAGTTTGGCTTTGTCAAGGGCAGATCATGCCTTTTGAACTTGGTCGACTTCTTCGAAACAGTCACCAATGCCATTGATGAGGGAAAGGCAGTCCATACAGCCTACCTTGACTCGGGTATTATAGAGAAACTTACCAGCTTAAATGTAAACCCATATGTCACAAGATGGGTTGCAAACTGGCTAAAGGACAGAACCCACAGGGTTAGAGTAGCTGGCGCCATGTCAGACTCCAAGCTGGTCACAAGTGGTGTCCCACAGGGCTCAGTCCTTGGCCCCCTGTTGTTCGGCATCTACGTCTCAGAAGTACAGGCTAACATAGGAGGACTATGGCTGACAAAGTTTGCAGATGACTGCAAACTGGGAGCCATAGTGGAAAGTACATCGGACACAGATATCCTTCAGAGGGGTCTCATGGAAACTGATAGCTGGTGCCAGAGCCATGGCCTGAAGTTAAATGCCAAAAATGTATAGTCATACCCTTCGGGAAAAACAAGGTAACCCCAAGCTACCATATAGGTGGCAATCCACTAAGCACAGAAGAGGTTATCAGGGACCTGGGGACCCAGGTTGACAGTGGCCTTTCTTTTGACACTCACATCGCTAAAGTGGTTAGAAAAACCTTCTACATTGCCCACCTGATCATGAAGGGATTCACATCCAGATCAAGTGAGGTCATTGTTCCCCTGAACTCTTCACTTATCAGACCAATGATCGAGTACAATGCCCCATTCGGGATGTATCTCACCCGACATCTGCAGCAATTGGAGAGACCCCAAAAGTTCCTCACCAAAAGGATAAAGGGACTCCAAAATCTGTCATATGCTGCCAGATTGAAGAAACTCCAGCTCTATTCAGTCGCATACCATCTGCTCAGAGGTGACCTATGCCTGACATACAGGGCCATATCCAACCAGGAATTAATGGACATGCTCCACCTCAAAAAATCCAAATCTACCAGATCCACTAGAGCAAGCGACTTAAACCTTAGCACGGATATAAATAGTTCATGCTGGAGGGATAGATTTGTCACCCAGAGACTCCCTATGTTGTGGAATAAAATCCCGGTCCATGTGAGGCAGAGCACCTCGCTGGCTCTGTTCAAGAGAAATCTTGACTGGTGGATGGGAGATCGTAGGTTTACCCCGGGAATCATCTCTGTGTCACTGCTGGACAGAGGCACAACAAACTAATGGGCACAGTATTTTTTAACATAAGGGGTGGCGTAAGCCACAAAAACTCTGGGCTAGGCTTATAAATGCCTTAGGGCAGATAGCCTAGTATAAACCTATAAACCTATGAACCTATGTTTACTGGATGTGCTCTGGCATTGGGTATGTATATCACAGTGAGCCACACACGATAATGTGCTACACCTTCAAACGACCATAGGTGGAGCATGCTAGGGTGATGAATACTTGTCATGGGTACACCCCATACCTTGACACAAGATCCATGATTATATTATGTGGAGCCCCTCACTAATGCAGCTGGGAATCCATGCAGAGTGTGTGCAGAACAGTAATTACACACGTGATCCAGCGATTGCTTCTGCTCCACTGAGCGACAGTTGGTTACTCGATGTTGTGGCGACAGCAGACACTGTTTGCCTCATTTGGTGTGTGGCCTCTGAAAATCGAGCATGTACCTACCGATGTACCTAGGAACCTATACACACAGCACCAACATATGCTGATAGGCGCATGTACTGTTCAGGTGTTGACATTCCTTGTTCCAATAGCTGTTGTGTGTACAATGTTTGAGGGCTGCCTATGTAGGATTCACACAGTGGGCCACCTATACATTACAATTTACAGGTGGTCATGTGTGTGTGCCATCCATTTTACTGTGTGTGCAGGTGGAGAGGTGAGTCAGTCCATAGGGGCCTACACTGTCAGAGTATGTGCTATACGTTCCCTCTTTGCCAAGGCGTAGGCATATTGGGCATGCCTCCGTCTGCCTACTGGGGCTGGTACAGTGTGTACGTGGTCTGAATCCCTCTGTGCCTGTGATGGCCTTGGCAATTGCAGTGGGCTATGAGGGCCATCACCATTTTGTCCCTGCTGCAGCTGTTTCCGCAGGATCATATTATGTAGCATGGCACATACTATGAAGATGTGGGCACACGTGCCTGGAGAGTACTATAAGGCTCCACCAGATGTGTCCAAGCAACGGAACCATGATTTCAGCATCCCAAACACATGCTCTATGATGATTCTGGTTTGTGCGTTTGCCTCATTATGGCGTTCTTGCATGGGTGTGTGTGCATTTCTGATGGGAGTCATCATCCACAGCTCCAGTGCATAGCCAGCATCCCCCACAAGGTGGCCATGTGGGATGTCCCCCCTGACAAATACCTAATACAGCTGTGAGGCATGCCAGATATGGGAGTCATGGTAGCTTCCAGGGCTGCCAGCACACACATCCATGATAATGCCCTGGGCATTGCACATGACCTGGCAGTTGATGGAGGGGAATCCCTTGCGGTTTATGTAGCGCCTACGATGCTCACTGGGTGGTGACTTGATATGTATGTGTGTGCAGTCTATCGCACCCAGTACCTCTGGGTAGTGTGCCACATGGTGGAAGTGACGCATATTGCTGGCCAACTCCTCCTGAGTTCGGGGGAAGTATATATGCTCATTGGCATGTGGTAACATTGCATCCAGGAACTGGTGTAGTACCCTGGATGCTGATGCCTGTGAGATCCCCATTATATCTCCAGTTGGCCTTTGAAAGGTACTTGTGGCTAGTATTCGCAAGCTTACACATACCTTCATGTCCACTGGGATGGGTTCCCCTCTGTTGTTTCTGGTTCTCAGGCGTGGCTGGCACAGCTCAACTATTTGCTGTAAGATGTCCCTGTCCACCCTGTAACGCTCTATTATCTCCACATCATGTAGCCCCTGGTAGGTTACCCTTGGTCTGAACACTCTTCTCCTCCTCCAGGGCCTGCGGTGGTTGTCGGCATCATACTCCAGAACACCGTCAGTCTCTAACACATGGTGATGAATCACAACTATGGCAGCTCCCAACATGTACATTTTAAAAGTTCCCTGTGTGTTTACGCCTATGGTGCAGTATTTGGGAATACACAGGTGTGTGTAGGGTGCTTTCACACTTTATACTATTGTGCTGTGAACACCGATTGTCATAGGGTGTGTATGTACGATCGTAGCTAAAGGGAATCTTATGTGTTTTACTACAGGAACTACTATTGTGGTGCCTTTGGTGTTGAATTACATTAGGCTGCCGTGGATTACCTCTTGCCCTTCCCTTTACATTTCTTCACATTTCACCTTCCATTTTCTGGCATGCATCCAGCATCCTGCTTTCATTTGTACTTTCCTAGACCTGGCTTATCTTGCGTAATGTGTTCTATTGCCGGTCTACTGTAGGTTTGTGTTGCTCTGCTATGACAGTTCTCCTATCTTTGCAGTCCAGTGCCTCCCCTCCTTTCATTGCAATCCAATGCTTCCCCTATCCTGTTTTGCAGGTTTCTGCAAGCAGACTTGTCAGCTGCCGTCGATTGACCGCCGTGAGTTGATAGGTGTTAATTGCTCAGTTGTACTCCAATAACTCTACTGCTGCATTTCCTTCTTTTCTTCCCCTGACCTTCCTGTTTGTGGTATTGTTCGCGGTGCATGCATCCACTTACCGGGTTTCGGGCATGCTTTCATCCCCATACACATGCGCTTTCGGGCACCATATGTGCTCTCAGCTAAACGATTCTATACCTACCTCCCCACCCCTGTCCTGCAGCTTTGCTCAGCAACGGCCAGGCCATATTTGCATTTCTCCAATGTGCTTACAGCTATGGTGGCACACCCCTCTGCTGATGTCATGTATCACCTCTGAGCCACTCCTCAGTGTTATAGCGCTGTGCCGTATGGTACATCCTTCATCCAGCGGGACGTTTGCGATTCAGTATTACCCACCTCATTTTCATGGCATTGACTACTAATTCATAGTTACCGCACCGAACACTGTCGCAGACCCTTAGCAACCCTTGCAGCTTGGTTGTGGTGTACCATGCATACCATTGCATATTATGGTGAAATCCTGATTTGTATTACATTGCCATTTTATGACATTTGTATATATTTTCTTTGTGTTCTAGTTTGCGCACACATGCCCTGCGGTTGTACTGTGCGTTACTGTGGACTTGACATTAAATGTTGTTTTTTAGGTGTTGTGCATCATTTCGTATGCCATTGGCTGTGTATTTAGCCATTGGCATATGTTAACTTTGTAATACATGAGTCTGGGCTGCTTACATAGCTCCGATGCTCTGTTTGGGAAAATGTAAACCGTATTTTTTGGTTTACATTTCTGTAGGCTTACCCTATGCCTGCACCACTTCATGAATCGCTATATGCCTTCATTTGCATGGTGCGACACTGTGCATGGGGTGATTAGCATACCTAAGCCGAGGGCTGCGCAGTTCTGGCATACGCCGGTAGTGCACGTGGAATTGGATCGTACCTGAATCGCTCGACAGCCATATTTGGCGTTATACTGCCTACGCTACGCCTGCGCCTGGCGCAAGCTTCATGAATCCCGGGGACTGTTTATTTTACAGAAGCACTGCTTAGTGAGTGTAAATTTGTAGCTCAACTGATCTCTCTCTCACATTCATACACACATACACTCTCACACACCGACATAAACACATACACACACATTTTTTTTTTATTTTGCTTTACTTTTTTTACATTTTACACTCACTCAGCAGAAGCACTGCTTAGCGAGTGTAAAATAATGGCGGCCATTAGGTTTTTTTTTCACTCTGAGTTCCAGGGCAGCTTGATATTCTGCCGTGAAGTGGCAGACTTGTTTTTCAGAGGGGCCATTACTTGTACATAAATTCCCTGCTGGAGAATGCTCGTTCTCCAATCAGGGTGCTAATGTACAATTTACCCATTCTCGAATACAATTTAATATATACGTATGCATACATATGCTTATAATTACAGATTCATAGATAGACCTACATGTGCAGGTGTACATGCAATTGTCCTTTTCTATGGACATGTGCATACATGTTATAGCTAATGTGAAGTTGTGTGTGTGTATATTATATGACATACAATAGTACAGTTGTCACCATGTGCCCCACATAAGCTGCTACACTCATTTAACATCACATTTAACTTAAATTAGGTAGGAAGGCAGTCAATGAAAGGAGGTAATAGACTATAACAGACTGTTGTTTAATTTCAATTGTAGAAGTAACATATATATGTATTACTCAACATTTACACCTGTCATTTTTAAAAGAAGTATGCTGTTTATAGAAATTTTGTGGATAATGCAGATATGCATAGTTATCCTCAACCTAAGCGCTATAGGCTTCAGTGCACCACAGTCATGCTAGCTGTGTAAAATCCCATGTGTAATTTATCAACCTATTCTCCAAAATAGGCTACATTTGGATTTGAACCCAAACATAGGCAAAAAAAGTTATATTGGTTGAGTTATTAACCACTTGAATTAATGGACATCCAACATCCTTTATTCTTTCAAGATTCTACATAATAATGACAGAACCCACAATTATCAACCTTATAACCCTATAATGTGTCAGCACACTGAGTTTAACTGTCATTGTTTGCAAAAACATATTAGAATGTTCTTTTAAAACTTAAGTATCCATGACAGGAATTAGTGTACTAGTGTGGGATTCAAACCCACTCATGTCTCCACATACAGTGCTAACTGTATAGCCATAAGACAACATAAGGATTACAAATCCACACTACTTATTTTATTTATTTATTTATTTACATTTGTTTACCAGGAAATTTCAACTGGACACAGGTCCTTTTTCAGCTGAAGCCTGGGGAGAAAAGCTCCACAGAACAATAAATGAGCAGCAGAGTACATGAAGAACGATTGACTATACATACAATAGCAAATAATACATACTGCAGCAAACATGAGATATACATATAATATGAAACATAGTAATGAACAGATATACCAATATCTAGCTAGAGGCTAGGAATAAAAGTAGGATGTATATACAGATAGTAGTAAGCTCAAACAGATGCTGTTCTAAACTCATATACCTAAATCTTATATACAAATATTGCACTAAACTCAAGCAGAAGCTCCACATGAAGGTGGAACAAGCTAGAAGGGCTAATGGGATAGAAGGTGAAAATAGAGGAGTAAGAGAGGAGACTGAGTAGTATACGTGGTAGTGAGAGGAAGCTAGGTGTAAGTCAGTTGGATATGTATTTGGAATTGAGATGAAATTAGGTAGTTAAGCATGTTATAACATGCATTCCTGTACTTGCAAATGTGTTTACAAGCCTCACACATATTTCTGTCATGATAATATGAATTAGTCATACATTCATTAAACTGATAAAAGCAGACAGATTATAAAAGACTATGGTGAATTTTATAATTTATAGTTTACTAATGTATGTAGTACTCAGCATTCACACAACAGAGGTATAATGTATGATATTTCTAGAAGCTTTGTGGATAAAGAAATGCGTAGTCATCTGCTTACTAAGCACTATAGGTATCAATGCACCATGGTGAGGTATAAGTTACCAAACAAATAAAGATCTTCCATATGTGATGTGAGATACTACATGGATCAACACTAATACTTTTTCAAAAATAAGCCATATTGGAATTGAACCCACACAGAGGTGAACAGCAGTTATTTTGCCATAGTGCTTACCCAGTTGTGCTATGGGACATTTTTGCTCAGTAGAGGTTCTAAAATCAGATATTATGAAATAACAGTAATAGTTATATGTGTGAATTCCATATTAATATGCAGTCATAAGTGACAATCCTGCATAATGTGTACATTTTCCCACCATAGTTGTGGTTAACTTCAGAATGTGCCAACAAGGGAATATTAACTTTAATGAGAACATAATTTCTTCCATGTAAATGACTATTGTTACTAGAGATACCCATGGAAAACACTTGAAACCCAGACTCACAAACACATATGCTTATTACATACATAGATGATAATGTAAGTATTAAAGTGTGGATTATGTGACTTAGTGTAGTTATCTGCTGGCTGGTATTGGACCTCTGCAGCCTTATAGTGAAAATCTTCTGCATCCCTCAGATGTAGGTCATTATAGCAGTGACAGACATGCACACCAGTCCAGTAAATTCCAGTCCATCTGCAGTGCTCCCTCACATTCCGATTCCAGATGTTAATCATCTCAAAATTCCTAGGGCATGCACTCATTCTCTGTACATGTCCCACACAGACAGTAAGCACCTGAGTCATCTCCTCTTCTGTGCAGTTTGGTGCCTATAATTGCCAAAGCCTCCTTTACATCAACATCTTTGGTATGCTTCTTGAAGTCTTCTTTAAAGCACTTCCCAAAAAATGCTAATTGAAGTCCTACTCAATTTGCAGCTTGCAGTGGTATGGTAGGAATATGTTCATAGGTTCATAGGTTCATAGGTAGGTACTAGGTTATTGGTCCTAGGGCTTATACAAGCCTAGCCAAAAAGGTACCCTGGCTTTTGCCACCCAAGAAAATTATTTTCCTGTGCCCCTGTCAAACAGAGCCACAGAAGTGATCCCCAGGGTAAATTTCCTATTACCCATCCAATCATCAGAAGAGTGCTCATGAGGAGCTCTGTTTGACATAGATAGGTAGTCTGTTGCAGAGTATGGGAAGTCTCTGGGACAGGAATCTTTCTCTCCAGCATGTTCCGTTTATTGTGGTGACAAGGTTTAGGTCCCTAGAGCATGTAGCTCAGAGGGATTGGGATTTATTTAAGTGGAGCATGTCCAACAGCTCTGGGTTTGACATAGTTTTGTATGTTAGGCAGAGATCGCCTCTCAGTAGGCAATGGAGTAAAGCTGGAGTTTTTTGAGGTGGTCTGTGTAGGGCATCAGTTTGAGGCCAGTAATCCTCTTTGTGAGGTAATTCTGCAGCCTTTCCAGTTGTTGTAGATGTCTTGTGAGGTACATACCAAAAGTGGCATTGTACTCTATAATGAGTCTAATGAGTGACGAGTAGAGGGGAACAATGGCCTCTTTTTTTCTAGATGTGAAATCTTTTGTGATGAGGTATGCCACGTAGAAGGATTTCCTGACCACTGTGGCAATGTGATTATCAAAGGAGAGACTACTGTCCACCTGTGTCCCAAGGTCTCTTATCACACTTTCACTGTTAAGTAGACTACCACCTATGTGGTAGTTAATGGGTACAGAGTTTTTACCAAAGGGGATGACAATGTACTTTTTGACATTGAGCTTGAGGTCATGGCTTTCACACCAGGCATCTGTCTCAGTGAGGCCCTTTTGTAGGATGTCTACATCATTAGGAGTTTCAATTATGGCTCCTTGTTTGCAGTCACCTGCGAACTTAGTTAGCCAAACACCTTCTGTGTTAGCCTGTACTTCAGAGAAGTAGATACCAAACAGGCGAGAACGCAGGACTGAACCCTGTGGTACTCCACTTGTCACTGGTCTGAAGTCTGATTTGGAGTCTGCTACTTTCACAGTGTGGGTTCTGTCAGTAAGTCAGTTGGCAACCCATCTTGTGACATAGGGATTTATACCTAGTTTAGTGAGTTTATCTATAATTCCAGAGTGGGGGATGGTGTTGAATGCCTTGGCGAGATCTAGATAGGCTGTGTGAACTACCTTACCCTCATCTATGGCTTTGGTGACTGCTTCAAAGAAGTCTATCAGGTTTTGGAGACATGATCTGCCTTTTACAAACCCAAAATGTGTGGGGTCCAGAGTTTGGAGATCTCCAATGTCTTTGTTTATGAGTTCCATGATGGTACATTCAATGGCCTTGCAGACCAGGCTTGTCAGGCTAATGGGGTGGTAGTTCCCAGGGTCTGTTGTGGCCCACCCCTTGTGGAGTGGGATAACTGTCGCGGTGTGCCATTCAATGGGCAAAAGCCTGAGGTGAGGCTATGACTGAACATGGTACTTAGGTGAGATGCCAGTTCATTCTGTAGTTCGTGTAGAAGGCAGCCTGGAATGTTGTCAGGTCCCATGGATGCTGTGTTCTTGGCTTTGGAGAGTGAGGTTTTTACTTGTGCAGCCGTGATTACAGGAACTTTGCATTCTTCTGGTATAGAGATGGGCCCTTTAGGGGGTATCTGCCAGGATGTTGGCAATATCATTTGGTTCTGTATATTTAGTGCCATTGTGCTGTAACTCAGAGCAGATCTGAGTGTTGCCATTTAGATTCTTGACATAGCTATAGAATGCTTTGTGGTTGTCTTTAGAATCAGTGGCAATTTTGTTTTTATAACTAGCTTTGGAGGATTTTATGAGGGATCTCAGCTTCTTACTGAGGTTGACCAGGGAGTTCCTCCAATCATGGGATTTTACTCTTTTTTGCAACAGTTTCTTTCTTCTGTTGTAGAGTTTGTTTATAGCAAAAGACCACCAGATTGGCTTCCATTTTTTGGAGGATAGCATCTTGGTTCTGTTAGGGATAGCATGAACCATGCACTCGTGTAAGTGCTTATAAAGTGCATTTGTGTAGGATTCAGCAGTTGTCCCTCTATTGTCCATCTGCATGGGTGTCGTGAAGTGTGCCACTTCTGTCTTAAGTAGTGTGAAGTTGGCTTTGGAGAAATTTTTTACAGTTAATTTCCTAATGGGGGTGAGAGCAGGATGTGGATGTCTAGGGTGATTAGCTAGTGGTCGGATCTGACCAATGAGAAATTGACCTCTGCTGTGGAACCCATGTTGGTGATGAGCAGGTCTAGGATATTGCTGCCCCTGGTGGGGGTGTGGATAAGTTGATCCAAGGTGTTGGAATTGATGAATTCCAGAAAATGTTGAGCAAAAGAGTTGGTACATGAGTAGTTTTCCCAGTTAATGGTGGGGTAGTTGAAATCACCCATTATTAGGGTACTGGATTGTTCCCTAATATTTTCCAGTGTGTTAAGAAAAGAGGAGTGGGAATCCTGGGGCATGGTGGGGGTTCTGTACCAAGCTACAATCTGGATTCCCGTCTTGCCCAGAGTTAGTTGAACTTGAATAATCTCGGATGCATTATGCTGAGCAACTAGCTTGGAGGTGTGGATATCCCTAATGAATATGATCACTCCTCCACCTTTAGTGTTTCAGTCCGAGTTAGGTGACCGAAAGGTATGGTATGAATTATAGCCTGGTAATGCAGGGGTGTTCTCTGGAGCTTTGAACCAGGTCTATGTATCAAGATTATATGTTAAAGTTGTCACAGATAGGATGGTAGACTATTGGAGGACATCAGGCATGGCTTACAGGTATTTCTGTCTATTGATATTCATTGGGCACTTGCTCTGAGTACTGTACACTTATGCTGAGCTATTGGTTAATGTGCCATGATTCGAGAACTTATGCTAACGTTTTCTAGTTGGATTCCAAAGCAATAAACACTAATGAACCTTATCGATTAACTATAGCACAAATGGTACTTAAAACCTGTCTGAGCTTATCAAACCTCACTCTGGGGTATAGCTGACTTTAGAGCTAGCTTCCTAAGGTAAGTTGTCAGCTGCATACTTTTTTACGATATAATACAATGCCATTATCACATACTTATGGTATCATTATGCTATATAAAACATCCGGAACATGTTTTCATATATATATATGTTGTATGAAATGTTCTGCTTTAGAATCTGTATTTTGCATAAAGGTGGGGTGTATACAACAACAATATAGATACATATGTGTAAATGTCCATCAATGACAAGGATCCTCTCTCCACATGTAACTGTATGAATAGAAACAAACCAGGTCTGGTGAACTACAGATATGGGCATAATTAAAATATATCCGCAGTTAATGCAGAATGACCCGCATCCAGAGGTATGCATAACAATGTCTGATGTATGTTTACAAAGAATGATGACTTCCACAAGCTGCATGTTCATTGCGTGAATTATTGATATTTTCTGATTATTAGTCATATTGTAGTAGGTGGGGGTGTATTCAATGAGATACAGGAAATATTAGTATTGCTTAGAATTTACATAGTTTCTTATGGTGACATGTAGCCATGACTACATAACAGGTCGTTTTCATATACTGATGTTTTACTGCCTTGTTACTGTATAAATTTCTGTAAGTGTGCTATCATACCATATGATGTCGTATTATATGATGGCATTCACATTTGTTATGCTGTCTGTCACTGATTGTGATACTATCTGAGATGCATCCCACATTCTTGATGTTAAATTGGTATTTGTGTTCTAATCTGCATGTATTTAGTACATGTGTTATAAGTTCATAGGTTCATAGGTGTGTACTAGGCTAATGGCCCTGGAGCCTTTACAAGCCTAGCCCATAGGATTACCCTGGCATTGTGCCACCCAAACTTAGTTCCTAGTGCCTCTGTTGAGTAGAGCCACTGGAGTGATCCCCGGGATGAATTTTCTATTTCCCATCCTCTCATCAAGATTTCTCTTGAAGAGGGCCAGTGATGTGCTCTGTTTGACATGTATGGGAAGTCTATTCCATAGCATGAGCAGTCTCTGGGTTATGAACCTGTCCCTCCAGCATGTTCTATTGATTGTAGTAATGAGGTTGAGGTCTCTGGAGCATGTGGTGTGGAGAGATTGGGATTTCTTTAGTTGTAGCATTTCCAACAGAGCTGGGTCAGCACATTCATTATGTGTTTGGCCCATTCTTGTCTCAATATCCAATGGCATTTGTTGAAATCACACCATGGCATATATCTCATGCACAGACTTGTTTGTACACATGTTTGCTGATGTTGAGAGGCCTTATGGATCACCTCCACAGACATGTTTTTCAAGTTTATTCAGATTATCTGCACACGACATGGGTTGTTTGCTTACCTATGCACTGTGAATTACAGGCAAGCCATTCATTTGACATATGCTTTTAACATTGTCATGGCAATAAGTGAGCCCCTACATAAAAGCCCCTATATAAACTTTAACATACTCACATAACCCTGTGTTACAGATGTCATGCAGAAGTAAGAGAGAACATTTCTCACACAGAGAAAATGAAATACTAATTGAGGATCTGACCAGAATGGCCATAACATTTTTGGACAGACAAGCAATAATATGTGGAAGAATTGAGTATGGATATTTATGACACACATAATTAATGCTGTGAGTGGTCACAGTAGATCCAGGGAGACCTGCCGGTGGCATTGGTCTGACATGATTCTCCCTGCAGTCAACAGATTATGCCACTCTGAGAGGGCAAGGAGTGGCACCAAAGGTGGACCACCATTGCCCCCCACCCCCCAGATGAGATAATGATGTGCTTGGACTCGCATCATACCACCCGGAAGGATCGGTGGATATTCAGGACAGGTATTGAAGTAGGAGTTCCTGGACATACCGGTATGTCCAACATTCACATACACTACATTATACACCAAGTCTCATTGAAAGGCATTGGTTCACACTTCTTGCAGTTATGTTATATTTGTGTTACAGCAGCAGGAATACACTGCAAACATTATAGCACATGTGCTGTGGATGCACAACTTTCAGTGTTATAACCTGTTATCTTAACAACCCAGTAGATACATAACCCCAGCTACATGTGTGATGCTACGTTTTTCAATTGCATAGGCTCAGCAGCATCTGAACAGCAGCAACACATACCATGTAAGTGCTTCCATATCCTGTTAGTGTGATTCATAGTTGTTGTTTACCTCTGTCTCATGTTCTGACTGTGGAGAATACCCATATGTTGTAGTTTGTGTGCCTTTTTAAGCTACTGATACATCCTCACAGGACATGAACAAGGAAGCTGCAGGTACAGCCAGACCTAGGTGATATTGTGCAGCTCTGTAGAGCACGCATGTGATCTAGGATATTAATGTTGCCTTGTTCCCTACACAGGTACATCTGACCACCATGTACACTGTTTATCACATAAGTGTCTCCATATCCTGTTAGTGTTATCCATAGTTTTCTGCTTCTCCTCCTGTTCTGACTATGGAGTGTACTCACATGTTGTTGTGTGTCTTAACCTACAGAAATATCACTGCAGGACATGGACCAGGAAGCTGCGTGTACAGACAGACCCGATAACCCTGTTCATATGGTTGATACTGTGCAATAGTGTTGATTATTCTTGTGATCTAGGATATTAATATTGCCTTGTTTCCTACATAGGTACTTCTGGTCAACATGTGCACCATTTGTCAAAGTGTCCCAAAATCCTGTTAGTCTGAGTCATATTTGCTGCTTGCCTCTGCCTCCTGTTCTGACTGTGGAGTATGCTTACAGGTTGTTGTCTGTGTACCATTTTATAATACAGCATTTGCATTACAACAAATGATATGCTCCCTAAACAGGGAAGACTTACCTGGTAAGGCAGTCTATGTGGCTGCTACATTTCACTATTGATAATTACATCTGTGTACTTCATGAATACTGTGGTCTTGTTCACCTAGATAGAACACCTGTAATCTGCACAATATCACCATCCATCCGGTGTGTGTCTATCTTATTTGCTATGTTTTATACCTCAGGTGCAATGCTACACGACACCTTTTATGTGCTTAATACTGAGTGGTGTGTATCATTTGCTTCACATGACACTGGGCCTTCAACCCTCACCAACAGTGGTGGAGTCAGAGGAGGACATGTCAGGTAGGTTTTAGTAGTTGTACTGACATCATCTGTCATATTTGTTGCATATGTAAATGTCATGGCATATCTCTGTTATACAAGTTAATTGAACCAGCCACAGTCATGACATCTAGGCAAGTCCATATCATTATTAGTACTGTATTTATATAGTTGTCTTAGATTTCAATACTATGATGGATCATTTGATTTATGTGAATAAATGTGACATGTGTCATCTGTCTCTTTTTGCAGCATTTCCACTGCCTGCATTCTTTAGTAGCTCATCCACTGATCTGGAGGTGGGATATGATCTGCCTCACTGTGATAGTACAAACTAAGGCACACAGGCCACTGTAATGGATTTGTGGTCCAGCCCAGAAAGGGACAGCCATGTAGTTCATGGTGTAACCTCTGATAGGGAGGGTAATGTGTCTGACCATTCTGATGATGTGGGGGCATGATATGATGGACAAGATGATGACCATGGCTCACTCTGCCATGTGGAGTCTGATAATAATGGTGACACTTCCCGAGAATGGGCTAATATAGCCCATCTGACTGCACATGGGAGTGTAGTTGCTGTGATAAGATGTGTGTCAGAATGTGTCTGCTTACTATTACAAGCACATGAACATTCGCAGTGACATCATGACTCTGACCTGCATACACTTGTCTGTGGCACTGATTGTATAGCACACCAGTGTCATTAGGAATGCAGACATGGAAAGGTAATGGCAGCATTCTTGTGCAGCATGACAGTGTGTTATCTGTTGTCTCCTCTGTTGAAAACCTGGTTACAGCAGTGCTAGAGCAGTGCCATAAAAGGAATCAGGTACTATGTGCTCTAACTGTACTAAGCAGATTACATGCAGTAGTGAGATGTAGACCTCCTCTCATTAGACCCACATATGGCCCTCAGATGTCAATGTCTGTGCTGCACTGTGTATGCACCTCTGCTGTTGACCACATAATAGTGAGCACAGAAATCATGTCCAGTCACACCCCAGTGCTGCTCCTACCCACACTGTGGCTAGTGTCCCCACATCCAACTACTCAAGACAGCACTGTGGGTCGAGTGTTTCCAGATGTGATGAGGCAGCCAGGAACACAGTGTAAGCCATCTATATGGGTGCCCTAGACCGTGTTAGTGTAATACTGACAATTGATTGACTGTGTGTCCCGTTGTGTCATCCTGATCCTGTGGCAATGATGACCACTGTGCTGACCACAAACTAATCTATCTGTAGGTGGTTTTTCAAATGTCTGATGCCACAAAGTTTTTCTGATCATTTCCCTGACCTAGGTGACTATCTTCAGGTTGTGATATGTAGTGCATATTTGTCATTGGTATATGTTAGTACAGATATTGACAGCTGTAATGCTATATGTGACTTGACTATAATGCTATATGTGACTATCTCCATGCTTCTGTGTTTGCATTTCTTGCAAGTTGACATATAGCACATAGTTTCATGGTTGACAGCATGCTATCTTTGCCATCTGGCACTGATTGTTACATTAGACATTTCCTTCTCTGACATTCCCGTGTACACAGGTATGCCTCTGTATACTCACTTGTGTTACTTATGGCATTTTAATATGCTACTGCACGTCTCACCCTCAGCACTTGCTGCACTTCTGTGGTCCTGTTTCCATTTTTAACCACCATGCTGACATGAAGTTCCCATGTATGCTTGTGATTAGTACATGTTCAATGATAACACCAATACTATAGACTGTGTAACTGTGACAACAAAGACAACCCTGGAACATATAACAATTGTTGGAGTGTATAGACCACCAAAGTCATGTGCAGATGACCTAGAGAAATTCATACATTTCTTACATGAAACACAGGAGGGAAGAATAATATTATCTGGGGACTTATATTTACCAGAAACAGAATGGAATAATATTGATTCAAAAACATTAGTAAAGAAATTATTCACAGAGTATATTCAGGAACAACAAATGCTTCAGATTGTAAAAACACCTACCAGGGGATGGAATATACTGGATATTCTCTGGGATTCATGAAGCTTGCGCCAGGTGCAGGCATAGCGTCAGCGATCTAATGCCAAATATGGCCGACGAGCAATACAGGTACGAGCTGTTTCCACGTGCACTACCAGCGTACACCACAGCTGCGCAGCTCCCGGTGCATGTATGCTAATTACCCCATGCGCAGCAGTCTAGCATGCAAATGAAGGTATATAGTGATCCAGGAAGTGGTGCAGGTGTAGCGTAAGCATGCAGAAATGTAAACCAAAAAAAGGTTTACATTTTTTCAAACATAAAATCGGGGCTATGACAGCGGACCAAACTCATGTATTATACTGTTAATACATGCCAATGGCTAAATATATAGCCATTGGCATAAAAAAAATGCACAACACATAAAAAAGAACATTTAATGTCTTGGCCACACTAACGCAAATTAAAATCGCAGTGCATCGGTATGCAAACAGGATCACAATGAAAATATATTTATATGTAATAAAACAGCAATGTAACACACCATGAATTCCCCATAATAGTCAATGGCACGCATGCTACAACACAACCATGGCGCAAGGGTTGCTAAGAGTCTGTGACAGTGTTCTGTGCGGTAACTAGGAATTAGCAGTCAATGCCATGCAAATGAGACAAGTAATACTGAATCGCAAAATCCCCGCTGGTGTAAGAATGTACCCCACAGCATAGTGGTACAACACCGAGGTGTGGCCTGGAGATAAAGATGATATCAAGAGAGGGGTGCGCCACCTTAGCTGTGAGCACATTGGAGCATTGCTAATCCAGGTTGCCTGTTGCTAAGCAAAGCCGCAGGACAGGGGTGTGGAAGTAGCCATAGCTTTGCTTAGCTGAGAGCAAAAAAGGTAACCAAAAGTGCATGTGAACGTGGATGAAAACATGCTCGAAACCCGGTAAATAACGCGCACCACAGCTGAAACAGGAAGGATACGGGAAGACAATAAGGAAATGCTGCAGCATGGTAATTGGAGTACAAATGAGTAATTAACACCTAGGAACTCACAGTGGGCCATTGACAACAGCTAATAAGGCTGCTAGCAGCTACCTGCAGAACAGAAAAGGGGAGGTGCCGTACTGCAAAGAAAAGAGAACTGTCATAGCAGAATGAAGCAAACTTGCAGTAGATCAGCTACATAACATATTTGGCTACACAATCCTGGGATGAGAAAGTACAAAACAAGAAAGCTGGCACCTGGATGCATGCCTGACAATGGCAATGGGAGGGGAATCGGGTTGAAAAGTAAAGTAAAGGGCAATAGATGAATCATGGCAGCTAAGCGTAATTCAACACCAAAGGCCCCACAATAGCAATACCTGCTGTAAAACCCATAATTAAGATACCCTGCAGCTGGAATTGCACATACACACCCAATGACACCAGCAGCATCCATTGCAGAATAGTATAAAGTGTGAAAGCACCTCACACGCACATGTGTATTCCCAGACACTCTGCACCATTGGTGTATACAGACAGGGAACTTTTAATATGTACATGTTAGGGGCTGCCATAGCTTTGATTCACCAGCATGTGTTGGAGATTGATGGTGGTGTGCAGGATGATGCTGACAACCATCTCAGGCACCAGCGGAGGAGAAGAGTGTTCAGACCCAGGGTAACCTGCCAGGGGCTACATGATCTGGTGATAGTAGAGCATTACAGGGTGGACAGGGACACCATACAGCAACTTGTTGAGCTGTGCCGGCCATGCCTCAGAGCCAGAAATAACAGAGGGGAACCCATCCCAGTGGACAAGAAGGTATGTGTAAGCTTGAGAATACTAGCCACAGGTACCTTTCAAAGGCAAACTGGGGATATCATGGGGATCTCACAGGCATCAGCATCCAGGGTACTCCACCAGTTCCTGGATGCCATGTTACCACATGCCAATGAGCACATATACTTCCCCCGAACACAGGAGGAGTTGGCCAGCAATATGCGTCTCTTCCACAGTGTGGCAGATTACCCGGAGTTACTGAATGCAAGAGACTGCATGCATATACACATCAAGACACCACCCGGTGAGCAGGGTAGGTGCTACATAAACTGCAAGGGATACCCCTCCATCAACTGCCAGGTAGTGTGCAATGCCCAGGGCATTATCATGGATGTGTGTGCTGGCAGCCATGGAAGCTATCACAACTCCCACATCTGGTATGCCTCACAGCTCTATCAGGTATTTGCCAGGGGGGGACATCCCATATGGCCACCTGGTGGGGGATGCTGGCTATGCACTGCAACCATGGATGATGACTCCCATCAGAAATGCACACACACACCCATGCAAGAATGCCATAATGAGGCACACGCAGAAACCAGAATCATCACAGAGCGTGTGTTTGGGATGCTGAAATCACGGTTCCATTGCTTGGACATATCTGGTAAAGCCTTGCAGTACTCTCCAGGCATGTGTGCCCACATCTTCATAGTATGTGCCATGCTACACAATATGATCCTGCGGAAACAGCTGCAGCAGGGACAGAATGGCGAAGGCCCTCACAGCCCGCCACCATTGCCAAAGGCACCACAGGCACAGAGGGACTCAGACCACGAACACCCTGTGCCAGCCCCAGTAGGCAGATGGAGGCGTGCCCAGTATGCCCATGCCTTGGCAAAGAGGGAACATATAGCACACACACTGACAGTGTAGGCACCTACAGGCTGACACCCATCTCCACCTGCACACACAGCAAACATGGATGGCACACACACACAACCACCTGTAAATTGTCATGTATAGGTGGTCTACTGTGTGCATCCTACATAGGCAGCCCTCAACTATTGTACACACAACTGCCATTGGCACAAGGTAAGTCAATACCTGAACAGTAAAATTACGCTATCAGCATGTGTCAGTACTGTATGTATAGGTTTATAGGTACATAGGAAGGTACATGCCTAACTGCCCAAGGCCATTCATAAGCATAGCCAAAATGTGTCTGCTGTCACCACCCCATTGATTAACTAACTGTCCCACTGTGGAGTAGAGCCAATTGCATGATCCCTGGGGTGTATCCACTGTTCCCCACCCACTCTGCAAAGATTCCCTGGAGTGTTAGTGAGGGGCACCATATAATGTAATCAGGGATGTAGTTCCAAATCATGGGGACTTCCCGTGGCAGGAATCTGTCACTCCAGCATCTTCCGGTTATGGTTGTGGCAAGGTGTAGTTCATTACAGTATGTGGCTCACTGTGACATGGATTCCCATAGGTGGAGCATATCCATTAAGCCTGACTTGGACACGGCTTTGTTGGCCAGCAAATATCATCTCTGAGTAAACGAGATGCCACTGAGTAATGCAAGAGTTTATGCAGTCTGGCAGCATAGGACACATGTCTGAGGGCATTATTCCTCTTTGCGAGGTACATTCATGGCCCTTCCAGCTGTCAAATGTGTCTTCTGAGGTACATCCAAAATGGGTTATCATACTCGATGATGGGATTGATGAGTGATGAGTAAAGGGGCACAATAACCTACGTCTGTTTAGATGCAAACCCTTAAGTAATCAGATGGCCTACATAGACGGATGTCCTAACTACTTCGCAGATATGACTGACAAAGGAGAGATCACTATGTAATGTAGTCCCCACATACCCATTACATCGTTTGAATTATAGTGTCTGCCACTCATGTGTTAATATGTGTGTGTGTAGTTTCCCAAAATGGAATGACCATGCAGTATGTGGCTTTTACCTGGAGGCCATCACTCTGACACCCTGTGTTGGTCTATGTGAGGCCCCTTGGAGGACGTCTGTGACAGCTGGACTGTCAGTTATGGCTCCCAGTCTACAGTAATTGCCAAACATGGCCTGCTGTAGTCCACCTGTTTTAGCCCATATCTCTGAGAAGTATATGGCAAACAGTAGGGGTCCCAGGACTGAGTCCTTTGGGACACCAGTTGTGAGTGGTCAAGAGTTGGACCTGGAGGCTGCTAAGCTTACCATGTGAGTTCTGTGTGTAAGCCTGTTGGCAAACCAACCTGTGATCTATGGGTGTATGTAGTGGCTGGTGAGTGAAGAAATAATACCTGAGTGGGGAATGGTGTCAAAACCCTTGGCGAGGTCCAGGTAGTATGTTTGAACTACCACACCCCACACCTAAAGTCTAGGTGACTGTACGATGTCAAACAGATTCAGTAGGCATGATCTGCACTCAATCAAGCTGAAATGGGTTGGGTTAAGTGTCCGGAGGTTACCATTGTCTATGTTAATGAGTGCCATGAGGATGCGCTCCATAGTCATGCAGATCAGGCTACACACGCTTATGGGGTGGCAGTTAGCATGGTCAGTTTTGTCACCACCTTGGTGGAGTGGAATAGCTGTTGCCATGTGCCAGTGAATAGCCATGTAGCCTTTGTAGAGGCTGATGTTGAATTGCTATATTAGGTGGGGGGGGGGTCACTTTGTCTTGCAGTGTCTGCAGGATACAGTCTGGGACACCATCTGCCTCCACTGATGCTCTGTCATGTCGTTTGAAAGGGCCATTACCACCTGTATGTCTCAGATGTCTGGGATACTGTACATTTTGGGTATTGTTGTGGGCCCTGTAGGGGGTGAAGCTTGCTCCGAATGTATCATCAAGTGTGTTGGTGATATCAGCAGGGTCAGTATATGCAGTGAAATATTGCACCAGCACAGTGCAAATCTGTGTGTTACTGCTTACATCCTTGACATAACCAAAGAAGCCTTTGTGGTCATATTCCGAATCCAAGCCTATTTACCTGTGGATGTCAGCCTTGGATGACTACATGAGTAACATAAGTATCTTGCTAATACTGGTCACGGACATTTGCATGTCTTGGGATTTGCTGTTGTTCTGGACTTCTGTCCTACTTCTGTTGTATAGCCTGTATAATGCAGGGGTTCTGCAGACTGATGTCTTTGTGTAGGAGTAGCGAGTCCTGGTTTACCATTCATGGCACAACCCATACATCTTTGTAGGTGCTTATAGAGTGTATTTGTAATTCTGTCTGTATCTTGAACAGTGTCATCCCTGAGAGTGGGGGCTGTGAACCCTCCCACCTCTGTCATTAGTACTGTGAATTTAGCTGTAGGAAAGGTATCCACTATGTGTTCCTTGGGTGGGGAAGATGGTTGGGAGTGGAAATCATCAGGGAATAGTTCATGGTCAGATCTAAACAGTGACTGGTTTACCTCTACTGTAGTGCACCTGTTGCACATGTCAGTGTTTACCATTTCTAGTATGTTTTCATCTCTTGTTAGTCCATCTACCAACTGATACAGGCCATATGAGGTGATAAATCCCAGGAAATGCTGGGCCTGGAAGTGAATACTTGAGTAGGTTATCCAGTTAAGAGTAGGTTAGCTGACATTGACCAATAACAGGGTGTCTGGTAGGACTGTCATGTTTACCACTGTCTCCAGATAGTTATAGTGGTGCTCCTGGGTCATGGAGGGTTATCTGTAGTAGCTTACAGTTTGCATTGCAGTCATGGCTGATGTTAGCTGCACATGGATGATCACAGAGGTATCATGCTGCCCCACTAACTTGGAGGTGTAGGTATCCTCGATGAATATGGATACACCCCTTCCATGTCTGTGCCAGTACAAGTTCAGTGGCTGAAATGTGTGTTATGGTTGTAGTCTGGTAGTGCCGGTGTACTCACAGGATCCTTATATAAGTCCCAGTCACAGAACAGATGTAGATGTTGTCCATACTGTGGGGTGCTGTGAGTGCGTGCATGTTGTGAGTACTACCCCTGGTGTTGAGTAGCCTAACCCTCATTGATTCCGCTATTGTGCAGTTCATGGAGATGAGATTCACCTCTGAGACCTGCCTAAAAATGGCACCATGGGGGCGCCAATAGCTTGCCCAGCATTCCAACGCCTTACGCTGACACATGCAAGTTGGTATGGCAG
Source organism: Protopterus annectens (assembly GCF_019279795.1). Classification (NCBI taxonomy): domain Eukaryota; kingdom Metazoa; phylum Chordata; order Ceratodontiformes; family Protopteridae; genus Protopterus; species Protopterus annectens. The sequence goes on from NC_056743.1 coordinate 1,379,243,758, forward strand.
TGTTGCAGGCATGTTTCCCATCTGTGCTTGTGTCCCATCTTTCCTGTAGGTAACCTACTGGTAAACAATACAAAGCCTGAAACCTATACATGTCCACTAGCTTCCAAGATAGGCTTTTGGAGTGATTATGTATCAGTAGTCTGTATGCTATTGCTGTACTTAACTGTTGCCTGACTACATGGTGATTTTAAACTGTATACTGTGATCAGAAAACTCACAGATAGGTAGTAGGCTATCTGCCCAAGGCCATTTAGAAGCATAGCTACAGTGTGGTGGGTTTACCTGCACCATTGATGAAGTAACTGATCCTCTGTCAAGCATAGCCAATGAAGTGATTCCAGGCAGAGTTGCTGGAAGCTGTTGAAGACTGGGGTGCTGTAGGGTGATAGGGGCACATAGTGATCTCAAAAGGGCATGTTAACATGACAACCCAACAGCATTCAATTTCCCCAACAGGTCTTGCAGCTATAAAACTTGAGTGGCTCCCCCACACCCTGGCTGTATGTTTCTGGGACACATGATCCCAGGGGTGTATATACTGTTGGCCAGTCACACATCAAGGTTTCCCCTGAAGTGTGTCAGTGAGGGGCAATGCCAAATGTAGTTAGGATGTTAATGTATAGTCTCTCAAGTCATGTGTTATGTCAGTATTTCGAGAAGCTCACTGGGTGTGGGTGGTTCCACCTGTTGTGTAGCCAAGCTTACACATAGGATTCATGGACATAGTAAATAGGCAGATGGAACATTAATGTCAATAGTGTAATGGCTACAGCATTTGCATAATATCTGTGCAGTCCTGGTTCAAATCCCAATAAAGTCAGAGATGATTTACATGTTACATAGTATACCTTAACCACAACTTGCATATATAGGTAGTATTCCACAGAATAATAAACATTTGGAACACACAACTGCTGAAATGTGTGTTAATCACCCTTGCACTACCAGTGCCTGCTCTGAGAGGTAAAATGATCACTGCCAGGATTAGAACACACAACCATGTACTCAATCTTCACAATAACCTACCACTTAGCTACCTGTGATGTACCAATGGTAGTTGTGTGTTCTGACAGGTTAAAACACAAAAGGGAGGAATGTGCGGAAATAGGACAAACCGCCATGTACCCAATGAAAGGTGTATGCTATATATATATATATATATATATATATATATATATATATATACATATATATATATATATATATATATATATATATATATATATATATCAACATATATATATATATATATATATATATATATATATATATATATATATAGATATATAGATATATATAGGTTTACTATCATAAATTCGAAAATCAGAACAAAACGTGTCTGCATTTTTGAATTTATACATCGGAAATGAACATTTCTGAATTTTCCTAATGTCAAAAACAGCTGTGTATTGTCGAAAATGTCGCTCGCGACATTTTCGGCAATACACAGCACTCCCACCCATCCCGTAACTACCTACTTAACTAGCCTAAACACACAGTTATGCAGGAGGGCAAGCCCTCCTGCACCCCCCCTGTGGGGGGCTGCACCCCCCACCCCCCAACTTAATATTCCAACTCCGAGATCGCACTACAGTGAGGAAAGGGATGTATTTCCCTAACCGCACTGTACCGTGATCCTCTCACATGAGTGAACGTTAGAATTGTGAATGCACAGTCCATTCGCAATGGCAAAGTTCGCTCACATCACCTGCCAAACTATGAAGTATTCGAACATCTGTTGTTCGAATACTTTATAGCCGTGCAAGTGCATGTCAGCATTGTGATAGTATACCATATATGTATATATATATATATATATATATATATATATATATATATATATATATATAGAGAGAGAGAGAGAGAGAGAGGGTTATATGTCGATATATAGGGATATACATATATATGTAGATATATAGATAGGTTAACAACATCTAAACAACCATGGAGGTACATATAAATGGGATACCTAGCAAATACCGAATGCTTGACATACCGACAAACGTAATCACAAGGCTTAAAGACTGAAAGACCACAGTACCAAAACACCAGAACCGCGAGTTTTTAAATCCCAATGTTAAGGGACATATATTTAGTGCTTCTGGTGTTGCAGTTCAGGTCGGTTACTGTGTGTAAGTGTGTTTCTGAGGGCTGTAATGTGTTTAAGTGTGTGTTCTGAGTGTGGTGTGTGTTCCTGGGGGACTGTAATGTGTGGGTGTGGGTTTGCTTTGTGCATCTGTTTGTGCGATCTCGGAGGTAGAATATTAAAGTAGGGGGGTGTGGGGGGCACAGCTACCCACATGGGGGTGTAGGGGGGCCTGCCCACCTGCTCATATGTAGTGTAGGATGGTTTGTTTGGAATCTGGTGGGTAGCAGTGTGTCTGTGTGTGTGTCTGTGTGTGTGTGTGTGTGTGTGTGTGTGTGTGTCTATTGTGTAGATTGTAATGTACAGTTCTTGTCGGCCCCTCACAGGTGATGTAGGTGCGTTCCCCTCCTGCAGTCCATCTGATGTTAGTGTCTCCACAGATTCTAGCAGTGATGATGAACGTATGATTGAGTCACAGGCAGTGTTGTCAGGGGATGAATCTGTGCCATTAGTTGCCATTCCACCTATATCCCCCTCATCCCCACACACAGTTCTCATTCCTACACACACCTCATCACCAGTGGCCATAGAGGAAGGACAGTTGGTGTGTGGTAGCTTGGAACAGGAAAGTGTGGAGGCTATGGAAGTTGTGCCTGCACACCATGGTGTCAGCCAACTGACTGGTGATGCCCCACACAGGCGTGTGGCCAGTGATGCTCGTAGGAGGACCTCTGGCCAACATGCCCCTGCAAGACAGATCGCAGCAGCTGGTGTCACCAGACGCATGTTTCAAGCTGTAATGGAGGCACAGGCACATGCTGAATGGCACAACAGAGAAAATCAGAGGCTTCAGACGGCTGCTGTCTGTTCTTTAAACAACAACATCCAGGCAATGGTAAACTCAACAGCAGATTGCTGAAGCTTTGGATAGATGATCGGGTGACATGGTTGGAGTCATTGACTGTGGCATGACAATCAGCAAGTGTGAGCTGTCTGTGTTGGAACATCTGGTAGGAGTGAGGCATCAGGCACGGGGACGTAGGCCTGCTACATCACCTGTTTCAAGTCTATGTGAATAAGCTACCTCTTATGCCTGCTCCCATAGTGGCGGTAGCAGCAGCAGTGCAGCTGGTGCTATGCTGTCCACACCATGACACAGCAGGCCACATGCACGTGGCCCTGGACGGTCCCAACAAGGACACGGTTCCAGTGGACATGTGTCATCAGACAGTACCCAGTCTGCACCTCTGCCCGGTAGTGCTCGTGCAACCCCTGGCAGGCACAGGTCATGTGGCCATGGCCGGACACCGTGAACTGTAAAACCTGGCCTGTACAGTTCACAGCTGTCAATAATACCCCTGTGTAGGCCAGACACATGCCAGAACTGTGTGCATACATACACGCACACACCGGAAACATGTAGGGCACCGCAACACACACATGCATAATATCCACACATGCCCAATTAGATCAATGGCCCTAACCCACACACATGATGTCATCCAATGGTGCAGCCTAGGCCTCTGGCAAACATTATCACCTTGTGCATATGATGATGCCTGTGTTGCATCCCTATCATCCACACCATCGGTGCAGGGACATGCTCATATGGTCTGATGCACAGGGTGAACAGACTAGGAAGATAATTGTAGATTACAGTTGTTGTGTACTGTTGACAGGCAGCAGACATACCATGTTGTACAGGTTTAAAATGCATTTTGTACTGTTAACAGTATGTGTCTTGTGTAACAACAGTAACTGCATATTGGTCATGATGTTCTGCTTTCCTCCTTCAGGTCTAATTGCATGTGCTGGTGGATGTCAGTGTTTGCAGTTAGTGTCCCATATGTAAATGTGGACTTCTCGCAGGTATGTATGTAAATACCAGCATGCACCTTGTAGCTTCCACATCACAGTTAGAAAGTCCCACGTTCCAAACATGTCTACTGATCCAAGAGTATGATAGCTATATATTAAGCTACTGTGGCTACAGACGTGACATCCATACTGGGTGACATCACAGGTACAGTTACATGGAGTGGTGAGGTAAGAGGGCAGTCAAGCTGATGACAAGGGTAGATGCCAGTGGGAAGTGTGATGCCTAATTGGGAAGCAGTAATACACGTTCCCACGACAGGATGCAAACACACAACTGCACCCACACACTCAGGTATTCACCCACATGTATTCAGAGACACAGTAACACACCCACATACTCACAGATTCACTGACACAGTAACACACACTCACACACACAGTTGCTAGTGTTGAGGTGAGGACCCCTGCCTATGTGCAAATCATCATTACAGTACTGTGCACCTACATGACGCCCCACAGAGGTTACACATGTACAGGTAGTCAGTATGGCCTAAGATCAGGGACATCAACAAGGATAGTAGATTGCATTACCTGGATGGGGAAGGGGTCTTATAAATTCACTATGGTAACATACATCCTCACTCCAGGGACCAGACAGCCATACATACATACATACACACACACACACACACACACACACACACACACACACACACACACACACACACACACACACACACACACAAACACACACACACACTATGCCATTCACTATTGAATAAACCTATGTCACGCACATACAGATACCTCACATGTGTGAGATACGCACCGCTGCCTATGTCCTGCTTTCTACACTGCAGTCTGTACAGATGTCTACAACAGTGTACAGGAGAGTGAGTAACAATTGAGATGTATTCCCCACCATATGTGACATATATTGACACACACGCAACCACACATGCCGGTACTGTGAATCAAACACCTGCCTATCTCATGATACGTATGACAGACTTACAGCAGTATTGCACATGTTACAACGTGTACTGACACTTCCTTTGGCAACTGTGCTGATATATGCACATGGGAGGTCTTAACTGTTACAGGTGTCAAGTGATTTACCTTCTGTGTCACCCTGACCGCTGCCTATGTTGTGTGTGTTCCCCTTCAATTAACAAAACCATAGCTTAACGGTTACACAGGTTATTGTAGAACTGCTTGTGACACACTTGTGAGCTGTCCTCAGCAAACATCCATCTGCAAAGATGCCCCACCAAATAGTTATGTCTACACATCTGTCCATACCTGAGGTACATCTTTACATACTTTGCATATCACCATATACAGTTGGCAATATTGAGGCTGCATTGCAACTGCATGATGTACTAAGACACACGTCACCTGCATACATCAGCAACTGCAGACACATGGTATCTGAATGCACACCACTACATGTACATGCGTGTAGGTTCTACAATCCTGTCAATTGGGCTTGTTTGTAGGCATTGCAATTGGTGGACATGTGTAATGACATACATGACACAAGGACTGCTGTATGATATGATAGGTGCAATGGGTGACCAGTACAAAGGAAATGTTACCTCTGTCAACATTGATATCACACCTTATGTACTGTTAGCATTCAACAGCCATGGACCTACATTCCATGTGCATGTGTGTAATGGCTGTAGCCACCTGTCTGCACAAAGGACAACAACAGCTATGCTATTTGCATATATGTTGTATGTGTGTGGCATGTACATATCCAGGGCAGATACATGTATGTCAAATCCAAACATGAGGGTGTTTACTAGTGTACAGCAACAGTCATCTGTTAATGCTGTAAATAACCGAGGGCCCCTGGTACGCGTACAGCTCACCTGATTACGGACAGTGGTATAATTGCATTGCATAACACAAGATGCAACTGTGTCAGTACATGGGTACTCTGCACAGTTGATGTAGAGCTTGGTACAGTCCAGTGGTCAAGAAACACATGGTGGTGTACTATTATATGTTCTACCACATGTATGGATGTGTGTTGGTGGTCTGAGGGCATGGTAGTGCCTGAGGGTCACATCCTAGAATGCAGCTTTTGACACTGTGTCCTGCACATGACTCATCTGTGATGCCTTTTGTGGGAGTACTGGTCAGTACATGTGAGTGGCCTTTATGTATGTGGGGACACCACCACCTGGAGCAGTCAGTACCTGTGTTATGGCCAACGTGTCTGGTTCTGAGGTATATGGTGGTAGTGCTATTGTGCACTACAGAGCCTTCAGCCAGGTGTTCCTCACTGCACAGATGTCAGTTTTCCCCATTGTTGGATCTACAGTGAGCAGTTGTGATTACAGATGCTACACATCTAGCGCTGGTTAGCATAAGCATACAATGCAGTTATCCTCTAGGTGTCAGGGTGTTATCCTGTATTTAGGACATTTGCCTTGGAATTGCACTATATGGGCGAATGCGACCTAGGTATTATCCCTACTCCCTTGAATCATGGATGCATGTGATATGTGACAAAGGCCTGTCTACTTTCAGTCATGTCATCCCAGAATGACAAACACTGGACAACCTTGTAATTACAGCAGAACATTGGTTCATTGTGTTGATCAAGCAGTTGCCACTCCTAGCAAGACATCACTGTGAGTGGTAGTACTGTGCTTGATGTACAATGGTACATCTAAGGTGACGGACAGCAGCAGACATTGTGTATAAGACCGGTGTCAGATATATGTAGTGCAGTGTTCCTGCTAACAATGACAACTACTAACACCCGAGTCCATTACAATGTGTTTTTAATGCCTAACTGTAATAGCATGGCCACTGTGGCCTTTCGTGTTTAGAATCAGAGTGCATCCCAAACAGCCCTGTGCTACTAATTGTATGAGCATGCCCAGTATAACTTTGTGTAGATGGACACATAGTGCATTCCGAACAGCCCTGTGTTACTAAGTGTGTGAGCATGCCCAGTGACACCTTGTGTCAGTTATGTGCCTCTATGAGTATGGGCATGGCCATTGTAACCCTGTATAGTTATAGTAGTCATCCATTCCACATGTGGGCATACTCCAATTCAGGATGGATTCCTACTTTAAACACACAGGTTCACAGGTATGTACATCTTAACTGCCAGCATCCTTGTTGATGTCCGCATTCCTAGAAGGTCATAATGACAGCCTTGAAATGTGCTGTTTCTGTGGCGCGACTTGTAACTATGTAGTATCGTAATAGTGATCTATAAATAGGCAGATGTTCTGTTCCTACCACTGGCATGTGTACGTCTCCATCTGCCTGAGGCCAGAATAATGCTTTTAGACTGCTCACACTCCATACAATACCTATACCCACCTTTGACAAGGCTGATAATGTCACCCACCTAGAAATACACCACTGGGAATGCTGTGACCCAGTAATCTTGGTAGCACTTTCTGTAACTGCGTAATGCTGTAGTGTGATGAAGTAGTTAGGTCAATGTTCTAATCCCAGACTTACCAGGTGTGTGTGTGTGTGTGTGTGTGTGTGTGTGTGTGTGTGTGTGTGTGTGTGTGTGTGTGTGTGTGTGTGCCCGTCTGCCTGAGGACTGAATAATACTTTTAGACTGCTCACACTCCATACAATTCCTATATCCACCTTCGGTAAGGCTGATGATGTCACCCACCTAGAAATACACCTCTGGGAATGCTGTGAACCAGTAATCACGTTAGCACGTTCCGTAATTGCATAATGCTGTAGTGTGGTGAAATAGTTAGGTCGGTATTCTAATCCCAGACTTGCCAAGTGTGTGTGTGTGTGTGTGTTTGTCTCTGTCTGCCTGAGGACTGAATAATGTTTTTTGACTGCTCACACTCCATACAATTCCTATACCCACCTTTGGCAAGGCTGATGATGTCACCCACCAAGAAATACACCTCTGAGAGTGCTGTGACCCAGTAATCTCAGTAGCAAGTTCTGTAACTGCATAATGCTGTAGTGTAATAAAGTAGCTAGGTTGGTGTTCTAATCCCAGGCTTGCCAAGTGTGTGTGTGTGTGTTTGTATCCATCTGCCTGAGGACTGAATAATGCTTTTAGACTGCTCGTACTCCACACAATTCCTATACCCACCTTTGGCAAGGCTGATGATGTCACCCACCTAAAAATACACTTCTGGGAGTGCTGTGATCCAGTAATCTTGGTAGCACGTTCTGTAACTGTGTAATGCTGTAGTGTGATAAAGTAGTTAGGTCAGTGTTCTAATCCCAGATTTGGCAACTGTGTTTGTGTGTCTGCCTGCGTAAGACAAGTACAGTGCTTTGTAAAGTATGCACTCTCTGTACAAATCACATAACCACCTTTGTCAATCCTGCTTTTGTCACCCACCTAGGAATACACCTGTAGGAGTGCTGTAACCCAGTATTTGCCATAACACATGCCCTAAAAGAGTATTGCTGCAGTGTGATATGGTAGGTAGGGGTTCAAATACATGACATGGCAAGTGTTTGTGTTTGGCTGTCGGTGGCTGTGAATGTCTAACCAATGGACATGTTGGGGAATGGATTTTGTAGTTTTCCTATATGGTGTCCATCTTATGACACATTGCCCACCTCACAAGGAGTACAGCTGTCAGTCAGCCATGGGACTGTGTTGGCAAGCTATACCCCTACATCTGGCAAAAGGCCTGGTGAACAAAGTATGCAACCCTACTGGTACCCGGTATATGTCCTGCACCTTTGTGCCATACACAAATACACTTGCCTAGGATATCCCACTATGTTGCTAGTGCCATGCACATTGATGAAAGATAGTAGGCATGGTGTGAATGCAGTGGGCTGCAGAGGACATGGCACCCTGTACAGCAGTACAATAGGCAAATATTTGCGGACAATGTGCCTTCACTATGTTCCCCACTGGATGCCTGCAACATATGTGATGCTATCAAATGTGATCCACAGAGGCCATACAATGCCGTACATATGTGCCGTGTATGGACCAATGCCACTGACACCAGGGAATACCTGTATCATACTATCAATGCAGGTGCAGGGTCGGCCTCCTCACTATAAGCAGGTTTTGCCACACCAGGCCAGTATTGGCATATCGGGGGATAACAGTCTGTGTACACAACATGTGCCTGCCACACCAGGTACACCTGTACATGTCACTGTACAGTATTGTGAGACATGCACATCCCAGGCAATGTCCTTGTGAAAGACTATCAAACACAGACATGGCACGCATTGCAAAGCTATGGCCATACACATTGGTAACCAGGAGGTTAGGGCAGATCATGCAGTACCCATCTGTGTGGGACATAGCAGACACTACACCCCTGTACCGCACTGCACACCATTTTCGGGTGATGCGATGGCAAGGATTACCCCTCAACCAGCCTCATACAGCCTTCTTGCACAGCCAACCACTACACATCCATGAAGCAATGCATACATGCATGTCAGTACTGGCACCTTGGGCCTATGTGTGGGTTATGATGCTCCCAACCACAGTCACTCCCAGCACAACCCTCGTTGGCATACCAACAGCTGTCAAACACTTTCACATGCCCTAGCCCATAGAACCTTCAGATATCCCCTGTGTTTCATGTAGTCTTGTGCATTAGTGCAGTGTGGCAAACTAAGTAATTAGGTTGTGTATTTGTGGCCCTGGCAAAGAGTGTCAATGTGTGTCCATTAGAGAGTGTGGTTGTGGTGACAATGGCATCCGTTCACGTGGACAGCCATGTATCCTACACCTAATGTATGTCTACTATATCTCTGTTGCACATGTCTCTTACCTACACACATATATGTTCTTTCAGCACAGCAACATGTCGGCTTTGTGGCACATGTAGTAACGTCATGCACATGTAATAGTAATGACTAGTTAGTCGGGGGTTTGACCCTTTTACTGTTAGGTGTATGGCAGACAATGCTTAGGGTTTAGTCTCCAAGCCCTTCTCTGGTGTAGTTTGTCTGTCCAAACCACACACTCTCTGGTGGTTGTGGAGGTGTACACCTTCTCAGCAGCATGTGTATTGTAAGTGATGGACATGATCAGGTGATGGCCTCTACATCTATTGCAGTCCTTCTCTAGCTGATTGCATGTGGAATAGCTGTGATGGTGTTTCCATAGCCATTTGCATGATAAACACAGTGCACTATCTAGGAAAATCATGATGGTATTTGGCCATGACAGTTGCTGTGAGTGGTACCTGGATGTGGTGTTTTGAAATGGCATCACAGATGATATCTGGATGTACCTCAAACATCATACACAGTGGGAAATAGCCTAAAGGCAGGAGGGTGATGTGCCACACATGACTACAGCATGTAAGTGTAGCTATGCTGCATTGAGACTACTGCCTGTTTAACATGTGTGTGGTAATGGCTATTCTGCATATTTTAATACAGACATGACAGTACTCTGTACGTGAGGGACCCCCATCTGTAGGGCCATCTGTAAACTGGTCAGTGTGTGGAACCATTTGTGTCCTGTGATACACACTGAACACACATCTGTGCACAGCAGTAGCATAGTGTGAGGATTGCAGACAGTACATGATGATAGGGATGTGTTACTGCCATCGCATCCCTGACTGGACATATGTCACATGAAACAGTGGTATGACAGACAGTTTCCAGTGACAAGCCAATAATGGGCAACTGTTCATAGCTGTGGCCACACGTCTACTACACATTGTACAGATGTCATGCAGTATATATGTATGTGTTGTGCTCCCTCTGCAAATGTATACCATCTGTTGTGTTGGGGTTGATGGTGATATCTATGCATATTGTTGTAGGTAATCCTGAATGCTGTTGTCTATCACTAAGCCATATGTGGGTTTAAACTGCAACACCATAGGCTGTATGGGTTGGGAGGTCTCGGCAGAACCTCCTGTCCCACTTCAGCTGACCATGGCACTGGGCAACAGCACATCTGGCGCCCAGCCTTGGACTTCAACCTCTGCTGGCTCTGCACCACCTTCTGGTGGTACCACCACTGAGGATGGGGCATGTCCCCCCTGGGAGCAGAACTAGACAGGAACATGTCTGCTGTTGTGCGGTCCCAGATGTGTTGCATTGGGGGTTCACTAAGGGGTTCCAAAGACAGATATGCAAGCTCAAGGGCGGAGTGTCACATTTACAGGGTGATGCTGTCCCTCCTGGACAGCCCCCAGCACTGCCTCCTTTGCAGCTGTTTGCGTGCAGTGGTGGTTGCCCAAGGCTGGGGACCTCCATCCCACTGTTCCCATGGGCTTGTGAATGCCGAACACCCACCCCCATCTGAGGTGATTGGACAGGTACTGTTGTGTTAATGTACATTACATGGACAGAGTGATGTATTTGGCCAATGTACAACTGTTTGCGTGTACTAATGACACATGTCTGTCTGAGGGACTCTTGATATTACATAGGACAACACCACTACATAATATAGGTGTTGCTGGTGTTTCCATTTTCATTCATTTGTAATGCTTTGTTGCCACATGGTATGTTCCTGATATATCTCTATATTTGTATGTACCTATATGCTGGACATAAACACTCACATATACCTCTACATGATGGGATTCATTCCTATACTGTTGAATGACTGCGCTGTATGATATGTTTGTGGTACTGTCCGTTGTCTGTATATCTGCCATGGTGTATTGGTAAATCACATTAGCTGTGTGTGCAGGGTCCTGGTTCCGAGACTTGCAGAGGCCATTTTTTTTGTTGCAGGGCAGAACAAGGCCATTGGATATGGAGGGAGTAAGGCACATTAAAGCAGTTGTGAGCGGGTGTGCATGGGTTTGCACAGTGTTAAGCAATGCTAACCTCTGGTTACAGCTTCTTACACTCGGTTAGCCTCTACATTGCTTTACCAGTGCAATACTTGCATACTGGTAGCCAAACAGGCTTACACCCACTCGCTCACACACTTGCAAATGCACCGACATTGGTGCTTGCATCTGACACTCATGCCCCTGGGTGGGAGCGAGGACAACAATATTACCTTGTTGCGATGTCTATTACATTAGATTACATGCCTACAGTATCGGGAATGGCTGCCCATTAGGCGACAGCATGTCGTTCGACTGTACAGAATCGGTGGCCTATCCAATGATTTATTCATATTATTTGGGTGTTCCTCTTACAATTTGCACCCATCTGGCTGATACATGGGCACCGAGACTCTTCAATACAGACAAGTAATTGGGTTTTGTGACCCACATCCATTGGCTGAGTTATTCTACCGCATACCTGTTATAGGGTTGCCACCTTTTCAATTTCCCAAGGTGGGACTTTTATGTGGAAACATCAGATTTTGCAGGGCAAAACATACCCACAGCCAGTACAAAGGAAAGAACTTCACTTTTTTGCCTAAATAACAGCTTATTCTTGTAGCATTATAGTTGCTTATTCTGTTTCTTATAAAATTTAGGTGTTCCATATACAAAATAATTGTTTTATGCAACTACTACTTACAATATAGGGAAATCTTTGTCCTAAAATCTCAGGACATTTGCCATATTTTCAAATATTTTGCAGTCACAAATGCCCAAAGGGGACTGTCCCTCGCAAAGGTGGACAGGTGGTAACCCTAACCTATTATTCTATCATATTTCTAAGGTAGTCAGCGGAATATGTGCTTTCTGTCACTATCAGACCTCTCATACGAATGGGGAATAATGAACACTGAATCAGGGACACTACATAACAACATCAGGGACACATTTGGAAATTTGGTGCTATTAACCTGACACATTGACAGACCCAGAGCATATGTATTCATACACATTGTCTGAGGTACATGCTGTTTATGACTCTTAAATGTTGTTGTTATTCATTATGTGTCTTTCACCACCTTTCCTCCTAATATCACTAGTTCTAGGAGGGTTTAGGTGGGACAGAGTTAGATTCTAAGTAGTAATCAGGGACGTCCCTGGTAATCGAAGACAGTTCAATGGTATGGTCCCTATGTGTTCCCCCAATGGTTTACGGACTATCCAGTGGATGTGCTCTTAGGGGTTGGGAGGTATGGGCGTCTGCTATAACCACATCAAAATATTATTTACATCCACGGGGCGGTCCTAATATGGCTCTACCAGCCAACACCTGCATGCCTAGGCCCATAATCGCATACCCACAGTTCCCCTACCTGCCACTCCTTTACATCGCTCATCCTTACTGTGGGCGCAGGTGGGGTATAAACACATCACTACAGACTTCCCACTCTCCCCGTGTCAGGACACATCATACGTTGTGTCGACCCATGTGTTATCAGGCTTGCACAACCTACTGGTCTGTGTACATCTACAGCCTGGTTGGAAAAATTATTACCGGGACTTGCTCCGATCATTAATTTTTGGTGTCCCACAAGGGACATTGATGTCTATGTTTCAAGTGTAGACCTTGCAGATCTATCCCACTGGTGGTATCCAGTCAGTGGTCTGGGAAACAGTAGTGTGTTTACCTTTATTGTGTGTCTGTACGTCTCACCAGCCTAGCTGGGGGTGGGGGCGATGCTACGTGTTACACGTTTGTTTATTGGACCTCCCACCAACATATGCCCGGCATAAATATATATATATATATATATATATATATATATATATATATATATATATATACATATATTACTCGTAACTACTGTATCATATCCTAGCTATATACATGTGTATATTTACTGTAACATATATATGTATATATATATATATATATATATATATATATATATATATATATATATATATATATATATATATATATATATTTTCATTAATATATACAGATATAGCTACATATGTATGCATACATATATATTTATATCTTGCTGTATATATATATATATATATATATATATATATATATATATATATACATAAAATCTAATGACATATGGGTCTATGGTTGTCTGCATATGTATATATTCATATGTGGGTATGTATCTGTATTCTTTCTCTGTATATATATGTGTGTGTGTGTGTGTGTGTGTGTGTGTGTGTGTGTGTGTGTGTGTGTGTGTGTGTGTGTGTATGTGTGTGTGTGGGTGCTTTCTGTCACTATCAGACCTCTCGTACTATGGTGAGGAAGAGGTATATCTCTATCTCACTATGGGTAGATATACACACACACATAGCTCTACATAAATATGTCTACATCTGGTTATTCCGTTCCTTGCCATATAGATTACACTTTGCTTTAGTGAGTCTTGCACTGGGTGTGTCTGCTCGTTGGGCGATGCCTCTGCCTAATGAGCACATTCGCTTGCATCCCTAGGGCTGTCCATATTGGCCAACATCAGCCAACACCTGCACATCTAGACCCATAAGTAGATATCCAGAGTTCCCCCACCCTTGCCTCCTCAACAGCACCCATCCTTACTCTGGGACCTGGTCGGTTCTGAAAACACCAGTACACGCTGCCCACTCTCCACTTCATAGGACCCATTTCATAAATTTGTCTTGGCCCAAGGGTCATCAGGGTTACCCATCTTTGTATTCCGTGTCTGTATACACCGTGGACAAAACAGACAATTTATCACATTCGTATGGGTTGTCGGGTGTCCATGAGGGGACTTTGGTGCAATTAACCTGACACATTGACAGACCCAGAGCATAATGTATTCATACACATTGTCTGAGGTACATGCTGTTTATGACTCTTAAATGTTGTTGTTATTCATTACGTGTATTCCACCACGTTTCCTCCTAATATCACTAGTTCTAAGAGGGTTTAGGTGAGACAGAGATTCTCAGTCGTAATCAGGGACGTCCCTGGTAACTGAGGACAGTTCAATGGTATGGTCCCTATGTGTTCCCACAATGGTTTATGGACTATCCAGTGGATATGCTCTTAGGGGTTGGGAGGTATGGGCGCCTGCTATAACCACATCAAAATATTATTTACATCCACGGGCGGTCCTAATATGGCTCTACCAGCCAACACCTGCATGCCTAGGCCCATAATCGCATACCCACAGTTCCCCACCTGCCACTCCTTTACATCGCTCATCCTTACTGTGGGCGCAGGTGGGGTATAAACACATCACTACAGACTTCCCACTCTCCCCGTGTCAGGACACATCATACGTTGTGTCGACCCATGTGTTATCAGGCTTGCACAACCTACTGGTCTGTGTACATCTACAGCCTGGTTGGAAAAATTATTACCGGGACTTGCTCCGATCATTAATTTTTGGTGTCCCACAAGGGACATTGATGTCTATGTTTCAAGTGTAGACCTTGCAGATCTATCCCACTGGTGGTATCCAGTCAGTGGTCTGGGAAACAGTAGTGTGTTTACCTTTATTGTGTGTCTGTACGTCTCACCAGCCTAGCTGGGGGTGGGGGGTGGGGGCGATGCTACGTGTTACACGTTTGTTTATTGGACCTCCCACCAACATATGCCCGGCATAAATATATATATATATATATATATATATATATATATATATATATATATATACATATATTACTCGTAACTACTGTATCATATCCTAGCTATATACATGTGTGTATTTACTGTAACATATATATGTATATATATATATATATATATATATCTATATATCTATATATATATATATATATATATATATATATATATACATATATTTACATTAATATATACAGATATAGCTACATATGTATGCATACATATATATTTATATCTTGCTGTATATATATATATATATATATATATATATATATATATATATATACATAAAATCTAATGACATATGGGTCTATGGTTGTCTGCATATGTATATATTCATATGTGGGTATGTATCTGTATTCTTTCTCTGTATATATATGTGTGTGTGTGTGTGTGTGTGTGTGTGTGTGTGTGTGTGTGTGTGTGTGTGTGTGTGTGTGTGTGTGGGTGCTTTCTGTCACTATCAGACCTCTCGTACTATGGTGAGGAAGAGGTATATCTCTATCTCACTATGGGTAGATATACACACACACATAGCTCTACATAAATATGTCTACATCTGGTTATTCTTCCTTGCCATATAGATTACACTTTGCTTTAGTGAGTCTTGCACTGGGTGTGTCTGCTCGTTGGGCGATGCCTCTGCCTAATGAGCACATTCGCTTGCATCCCTAGGGCTGTCCATATTGGCCAACATCAGCCAACACCTGCACATCTAGACCCATAAGTAGATATCCAGAGTTCCCCCACCCTTGCCTCCTCAACAGCACCCATCCTTACTCTGGGACCTGGTCGGTTCTGAAAACACCAGTACACGCTGCCCACTCTCCACTTCATAGGACCCATTTCATAAATTTGTCTTGGCCCAAGGGTCATCAGGGTTACCCATCTTTGTATTCCGTGTCTGTATACACCGTGGACAAAACAGACAATTTATCACATTCGTATGGGTTGTCGGGGGTGTCCCGCAAGGGACGCTCCAGTAAGTGTTCCATGATTAGAAACCACGGGTGCACTGTGTACCCCCCCAGTTGTATCCTGCCTGTGGTCTGGGGAGCAGTGGGCACTTTACATTGATTGTTTGTATATTTCCCGTGTCCGGCTGTGAGGGGGGAGTGGAAGGGCAAGCTATGTATGTCATGTCTCTTGCCTGGGCTCCTCACTTCCATTGACATAGCCTGTGAGGATATGTCATTCCTGTGTGCTCTTTCCTATCATAGCTGTATATCTCTGTATATCTACGCGCACACACACACACACACACACACACACACACACACACACACACACACACGCACGCACACACACACACACATACACACACACACACACATAGAGATAGATATATATATATGTATTTATGTATGTATATGTGTGTATATATATATATATATATATATATATATATATATATATATATATATATATATATATATATATATATATATATATATATATAGGTCTACTTCTATTCACTGACTCCCATTTCGCCCAACTTTCATTTCACTGAATGTTCATTACATCGACAAGCATTTTTAGGTGGGGGCTGTGCTCCCCACACCCCCTTACTATATATATCAACTCCAGGGTCGCACAACATTGGGGAAGGGGCAAATGTTGATGTAATGAACTTTCAGTGAAATGAAAGTTCAATTTAAATGGGAGACAGTGAATAGAAGTAGACCCATATATATATATATGTGTGTGTAGATATATATATATATATATATATATATATATATATATATATATATATATATATATATATATATATATATATATATATATATATATATATATATATATATACACGTATATGTATGTCTGCAACCATAGATATATATATATATATATATATATATATATATATATATATATATATATATATAAAAGAAACCACTACCCCCAGGGCGAGAACTGAAGAGCAAGCAGCAATTTGCTCAAACAACTAGTACTTCCAAGGTGTATATACACTCAAAGGTGGCGTCTGTAGGCATACACCAGTTAGCAACAGTTAAATATATTTGTTTCAGGATGTCACCCAATTATTCACCTAGTATGCGACTTCTCAGTTCACATGGAACTACCAAGCATAGCTTCCATTAATATGTATTTCATATTGCAGCCGTAGAATGTGTAGAAAAGTTAAAACAAGAACTGTCTCTACCGTGCAACTGGAACTTCCAAAGCAAAGAGCACTTCTGCTCCAAGAATATTCGCTGATAAGTCCACCAAAAAGTCGATTACACCATTCGGTTCTTATGAAGGATTCAGCTTAAAAATATCGAAAATGTCAGCAATGCTTATTTAACACTGCAACCTCTCAACTTCCAGATTTTCACAGAATGTCCAGATTGTGCCCCATGTCTTGGGTATGCTTCTCAAAATTTGTCATTTTTCTGGCAAATCACCGAAGATTGTAGTCAGTTTTGCTGATAGGTTCTGAAACAAAAGCAGGGATTATAATTTATAGTAGTTTAATAACATTCTCATGACTGAAGCATTGTTTCTCTGTATCAATCTGTGCATCAGCGTTACCAGGTTCTGCTGTATTATGCTCTAAATAATGGCACAAGATCCAGATATTTGAAACTATGTTGCAGTTTTAACTTCATACAAAATGGCAGTGTATCAAAAACGCAGCTACCGTCACAACTCCTTCTCAGCTCTCTGATGTATATATATTTATATATATGTGTGTGTCTATAAACCAATACATACCCCACGCATACACACTTACACATGCGTAATGGTGTTTATATATGCTTCACCTGCATGCTAGTGCCTTATTCATTATGACACTGACACTTCACTCCACTTATCTTGTAATCGGTATTTAGCACGTTATACAGTGGACAGATGTCACAATATGTTCACGTATGGATTACCGATGGTAATTGGAATGTGATACAGTGTGATTCGGTGCAAGAATGTTTGTTCATTAGGGGGTTGCTCTAACGAATGCACTATTGCTGTGCCGCTCCATATGCATATATATCCATATACCCATGGCTCCTGGTTCTCCAAACACACCCCAATGCCTCCCTAACACTGCTGTCATCCATTCTCCTGTCGGATTCATGGTGTATCAACACCACTACACACTGGCCACACCCTACTCCTATAGAGCCATCCCATCGGTTTACCCACTCCATGTATCCTCAGACCTCATATACATTTAGTCCACGGACATTGGTGATGTGAGTGACCAAAGGAATACTATTTGCAATTATTGGGTTGCCCCACATTGAACACGCAAGTGTTTATGGCAAGAGTAGACTCTATACTTCATTACATCCTTACTCCCATTAAATTGACATTACAATTCATTAATATGTATGACTATGCGGTATCCCACACGTTACACATGGGAGCCTAATTATGTGCGTGTTCAGCGTATTTATTTTACAATTAGACCGGTTTAATACTTGGCGTTGCCATAGCGGGCAGATCACAGGAATGATTCCATGTGTGGGGAAGCCCTCACATTTGATTATCGTCAGCACAGCATTGACTTAGGACACTGTACATGCCTCTGCATTGTAGCAGTTTTGTCCCGTCCCTCTTCTGCACAGGCTATTATTCCATCTTCTGTCGATGTTTGTATGTGCACATTCCTATTATTTATGTCTACAAATGGAATGCATGTGTTACAGAGAATGTACTTCTATATATTGATGTCTGCATGTGTGTATGCATATATACCTATTACGAACTTGCTGACCTCCATGGGGTGGTCCATTTTGAACTGGGCCATCCAACATTGGCACGCCTGGATCCATACATTCATACCCATAGTTCCTCCACCCCACCCGTGTTCAACTTACATGCGTAACTTCCATTATCCACTTGTTATCACAGCCACGACACACCTGCAAACATTGCCCTCTCCAGAGCATTAGGGGCCCTACACATGTGTTCTCCCACCTTGTGTATTCTCAGGCTCTCCCACCATTTAGTCTTTGAACATACCAGCCACTGCTTGTGTAATGGTAGGAGGGCTAAACGCTCTAAATAATTTTTGGGTAGTCCCAACAGGGACTACCCTCTGTCTGTGTGTAAAGCAGACTTAGCAATTCAACTATTTTACTCTCACTGGTAATATCCTGCCTGTGGTGTGTGTAGCAGTGCTTTGCTCACTCCTGGCCAGCGTGATATGACATACGCTGACAGCACTCTATGATACTATAGTTGCTGTTGATTCCCTTCTCATCCCTTGTCTATGCTTTATTGTTACAACGTTCATTCGTCATATATATATATATATATATATATATATATATATATATATATATATATATATGTGTGTGTGTGTGTGTGTGTGTGTGTGTGTGTATGTGTGTGTGTGTGTGTGTATAGATACATATATATATATATATATATATATATATATATATATATATGTGTAGATATATATATATATATATATATATATATATATATATATATATATTACATCTGTACATACTCATATACATTTCCTATGCTGAGCGCTGCTTACACCCGTGCAAGCGCACTCGCATATGCTTACTGTGTGTTACATATGTTTACTGCCGCTTATTTGTGCTTACGTGTGCCTTATTCATTATGACAGTACCCCTTTGATTGAAATGATCTGGTTAAAAGTCCCATGCGATACTCAAGTTCACTTTTACATGTTATTATGTCAGATTTACAGCAGGACGACATTCATTCCACATGGAAAATGCTATCTGCTATAGTCGAACTTGAACCGTGAATGCCTGTTCATTAAGTGGATGCTCTAACCACTGCACTATTGGCATGCTGCTTCATTTATATGTATACCCATAGGTTTAGAGTTATCCGTACACATGCCGCAACATGTCACTAACATAGTAGGCATCCATTCTCCAGTTAGGAAAACCACACCACTACATATGCGCCATTCCCTACTGCTCTGGGCCTGTCCCGCATGTTGACTCATTCCAAGTATATTCCGACTTCACAAGCCTATAGTCCTGGCACATACATTCATATGATGGTCAGGGTGTTCATATGGTCATCTGGTTTTAGGCTTGTCTGACTGGGGACCAGGATTGCCCTGTACCCGTTTGAAAGTCAGACTTACCATGTGCACAGACTTAGTTCCACTGTTAGCATTCTACCTGTGGTTAGAGATGCAGGCGGTTTGCTCAACTCTGGCCAGCTTGATATGTCAAGCACTACATAATATGGGTATTCCAGTGCTGTATTCCTTTGCATTCATTTTGAATGCTTTCTTGTGTCCATGTTCATTCTGTATATATATATATATATATATATATATATATATATATATGTGTGTGTGTGTGTGTGTGTGTGTACGTACGCCTGCATATACATTGACATGATTAATTACTTTGATCAGACTATTGAATGACTGTGCTGTCTATTATGCTTGTGATAACATCAGAGTTAGGTATAACTGCTGTGGCTTAGTGGGAAATCACATTGATTATGATGTGTAGGGTCCTGCCGTCGAGCCTGGCGGAGGCGGTTTATTGTGTTGCTGGACAGAACAAGGGCTGTTGTTGGGCAAAGGGTGAGTACAACACTTTATGGCAGCAGTTTTCTGTTTAACCACCATTTCCTGTCACGCAAATACCTTCTGCATTCTTACTGTGATACATCACCCCAGTTCACATTTCAATGGTATTATATCATTATACAGCATAAAATTAGCAAGATATGCTCGTATACGGATTACACATCATAAATGGTGTGTGCTGCAGTCGAACCGGCAACGTCTTCTTGATAGGTGGATGCTCTAACCACTACACTATTGCTGTGCTGTCTCATTTGCATGTATATTCATGGTTCATAGTTACCAAAACAAGCACAACAAAACAACACTAACACAGCAGTCATCCATTCTCTGGTCGGAAATAAACCACACCACTACACATGCGCCACTCCCTACTGCTCTGGACACGTCCCGTATGTTGGCTCACTCCAAGTATATTCAGACATCTCAAGCTTATAGCCCTGGGACATATGTTCATATAATGGTCAGGGTGTTCATTTAGTCTTCTGGTTCCACTCGTCTGAATGGTGACTGGGACTGCCTTGTACCTGTTTGAAAGTCAGACTTAGCACGTGCACACAGTTAGTTCCACTGTTAGCATCCTACCTGTGGTTGGGAAGGCAGGAGGTTTGCTCACCTCTGGGCGGCTTGATATGACAGCACTAAATACTACGGGGGGGTTCCGCTGCTGTTTCCCTTCACATTCATTATGACTGATTTATTGTGCCCATGTTCATTTTTCATGTATATATATATATATATATATATATATATATATATATATATATATATATATATGGATCTACCTCACTTGGTCGACATTTCATATGGTCGAATATTCATTTGGTCGACAGTTCATTTGATCGACAAGCATTTTAAGTGGGGGTGCTCCCCACACCCCCCCTAACTATATATATCAACTCCAGGGTTGCACAACATTGGGGAAGGGGGCACATGCTTGTCGATCAAATGAAATGTCGACCAAATGAACTGTCAATCAAATAAAATGTTGACCAAGTCAGGTAGACCCATATATATATATATATATATATATATATATATATATATATATATATATATATATATCTGTACATTCACATGCATATACACTTACATGCTTGTTTACATTTCCCATACTGTTGAATGACCGCCAGTAACCGTTGCGCATACCTGCTTACATCTGCTTTAAGGTGCCATAATCACCCTATTTCTGATTGCCATTATTGTGGGCATCATTTAAAATTAGCAGCCCTTGCATGGCTTGGACCTGGGAACAGGAACAGCATAGTCACTGGTTCTACCACTAAACCATCCGTGATACATTCTGTATGGATGGTAATTAGGATATATGACTTTACTACAGGCATTCCACAGTACTGGCAACATATGTGACAGTCGGTTGGTGTACATATGTATAGTAAATGTTACTGTTCATATGTTTCTGAGAGGCATATATATACATTTGCAAGTATACATATTTATGAATAGTACACATACTTGACAACTACTTATATGCATGTATTTGTGATGTGTAGCTATGTGAATGTAAGTATGTACATTTATAGATATATGATTACATATCTGGAGTTATACATAGCAATGTATATGAACAACCGCATATGGGAGGTACCTGTACCGTTTGTATACAGGGGTTGTGTGCATCATTACGACGAGGAACCTGGATGGGGGTATACAATTTGTGGACATGTACTATTTGGAAGTTGGCTATGGGGAAGCTTCATGTGAACATGTGAAAGGTATTTATTCCCCATAATGCACGTGGGGAGATGCGCATCACGGTCAGGTGTTTAATCCCGGGTTGTAGGTTCTGCAGGACCAGGTGGAGGTTGAGCAGAGTTGTCGTCAGGTACTGCTAATCTGACTTGTGCCCAGTAGGGTTGCCACCTTTTCAAATGCCCAAAGTGGGACATTTTTTGTACAAACGTCAGATTTTGCAAGGCAAAACATACCCACAGCCAGTACAAAGGACATAACTTCACTGTTTTGCCTACATAAATGCTTATTCTTGTAGCATTTTAGTTGCTTATTCTGTTTCTTATAACATTTAGGTGTTTCAGAAACAGAATAACTGTTTTATGCAATTATTACATTAAATATAGGAAATATGTTTGTCCTAATATCTCAGGACATTTGCCATTTTTTCAATTTTTATGCAGGACACAACTGGCCAAAGAGGGACTGTCCCTCATAAAGTGGGACAGGTGGTAGCCCTAGTGCCCAGATGTCAATGGGGGTGGACATCATGTTATGCCACAAAGTCTATTCTTGAGAACAAACACTTATCCCATGAAGGATATCCAAAAATTGTGAATGACGGACCCCATTCAGCTGGTGATTCAAAAATGTGGTAGGGTTATGCATGCATGGTATACCTAGTTTGCAAGCCTGAGCCTGCCTAGGGTGTGACTGCCTACTAGATGTGGGTAGGGGGCACTATGTGCAGATATGGCAGTGCCAAGCTAGCAGCTCGAATATGGTTGGTTTTGGTGGATGTTCAGCGGGGGGGGGGGTGCTGTGGAGCAGATTATGGGTATTCACTTATGTATCCAGGTGTGTTGGGGTTGGATGGCTTAGTTCAGGCCAGACCATTATGTGGGTGTGAGCTGGTAACGTACATTTTAATGTTCATATGTTTGTGGGATTGTGTTCTGCTGTATGGCCTGTCAGGGTGTATTGTGGATGTGACTCTATGTTCTTTGGTTTCCTTTCTGATTCATCCACTGCTCCCTCGTACACCTCCAGTTCACCTATTGTACATCCAACCCAGTCTCCCCTTGGCAAAGTAT
Source organism: Protopterus annectens (assembly GCF_019279795.1). Taxonomy (NCBI): domain Eukaryota; kingdom Metazoa; phylum Chordata; order Ceratodontiformes; family Protopteridae; genus Protopterus; species Protopterus annectens. Next base: position 1,379,267,396 of record NC_056743.1, read on the forward strand.
TACATTACCCATCAGCCCCCCACCCCCATATTCCACACACACCATCCATCCCTTCTCTGGTTGATGGCCCATGGAACAGACAACAGAACACATTGTGTACTCTACATATCTCTGGTACCAATATGGTTGTGAGGACAACCCTGGCATATTTGATCTTCCAATTGCTGTACTTCACGCACGTAGGTACATGCAAATACCTATCTTTCATGACATGGTAGGTAGACCCGGGTAATACCCATTCATCTTTGAGCCTTCCAGACAGGGACGAACTGGACCGCAAATGGGCAGATATTGAGCGAATGCTCTGACCATTGGTAGGGTTGCCACCTTTTCAAATGGCCAAAGTGGGACATCTTCGGGACACAAATCAGATTTTACAGGCCGACACATACCCACTTTCAGTACAAAGTATAGTACTTTATTTTTATGCCTAAATGAAAGCTTATTCTTTTAGCGGTTTAGTTGCTTATTCTGTTTCTTGTAACATTTAGGTATTTTAGATACAGACATTGTGGTAAGGACACGACTGCCACTTACAAAGTGGTACAGGTGGTAACCCTAACCATTGGGCTAGGCTTAGTAAAGGGCAGCGGCAAGCAAACATGCAGCATTTCACTTCCACTTGGTATAACAATCAACACTACAATGGAATACGGGCACGGGGTTTTAAATGTCATTTGTTCGAGGGACGGGGGCTCAATATTCAGGTACATGCCTTTGTGTTTACTTTTTATTTTGGTGTTCGCGAAGCTGTCTTGTATGCTTTGCATACATTTCAGTATCCATTGACACTGACAGGAGTGATTACTATTAGCGGCAGGCTGTACTAGTCAGCATTTTAGGTTGTGCGTCTGCAGCCAACATGTTCACGCCTCCATGCAGCGCTTAGACATGCCCCCTGCACTCTCGCACGTTTCCTATGCACGTGGATGTTGTGGCAGCACGTCTTTATTAATATGAATGTGGTGCTGCTGCGCCATCTCTATGCCACATGGTCAGCGCAAGGCTAACGCCGTCCTTGCACCGAGCTTCAAGAATCCTGGGGTCTGTTTTTGTTCCCAAAGAAATTACTGTAACTTGAAGTCAAGTTTTACCACCACTGATGTGCAGTGATCATGGGGTCATAAAGGTTAATTTGTTGCTAGATAATTCTGCCAAACTGAAATCTAAGCCAATGCACAGAATGTTAATTACAGATTATAGGGAAGCAAAACAGTTACAATATAAAACTAAATGGAGTGAGGTGCTCAGTGGAAAAACTGCCGATGGAATGTGGAAAGTTTTGAAAAAGAAATTGTTTGAGTGCAAAAAGTCAAAAAAATGTTTAACATCTGGATCTAGGCATGCAACATCGGGGGGGGGGGGGTATATTTCCATAAGAACAAGATCCCTGATTAAGATGAGAGACAAAAAATATAAGAAATGGAAGAGAGGTCGAACTACAACTTTGAAAACTGAAATAAATGAGCTGGACAAACAGATTAAGCACAGTGTTAGACAAGATCAAGAAAAATTTGAAGACAATTTATATAAAGATATTGAGCATAATATGAAACTGTTTTATTGATACATAAGATGTGAAAGGAGTAAAGATATACAAATTGCTAAACTATGTGCAGATTCTAAAATTTATTCTCAGACACAACAGATTATAGATATATTTACAAAATCTTATGCAAAAGAGTTTGGCTCCACAAAAGGGGTGGTAAGTTGTCCTAGTGACATCCAGGTAACCCCAGATACCGGAATCAAATTAGATTATATTGAAAAAGCACTGCACAAACTGGATCCAAACAAAGTGCAGGGAGGAGATGGAATAAGTAACAATGACCCGAGAACACTTAAGCAAGAACCTACACTGCCATTGCTTCTATTATTCACTAGGTCATATAAATATGGGGAGAGTCCTCAAGATTGGAGACATGCACTTATTAAACCTGTCTTTAAGGGAAAGGGGAGTAGGACAAACCCAGAATCATATAGACCCTTAAGACTACTTAAATGTTGTGGAAAAATAATGGAGAAGGTAATACTGGATAAGTTATTGTCAGAACTGGATAGGTTGGGACTTGAAACCATATATCAGCATGCATATGTTGAAAATAGATCTATTACCACCTGTAACATGATGTTCTATAACAATATAATAACAGCTATGAATGAAAATTGGTGGTGTGATGTGATTTATATAGATTTAACTTCAGCATTTGACAGAATCATGCACAAAGCACTGATCAATAAATTAGTACAACTAGGTACGGATGTACTGTTGATAAGATGGATAGCTGCATGGCTTACAAATAGGACATGGCAAGTATCACACACCAACTGGACAGGTGAAATCCTTGGTTACAGTCAAGGTGTCCCACAGGGTTCTGTACTAGGCCCTTACTTGTTTAGATTCTATCTTTCCGACCTTTTTTCATCTGAGGTGTTCTACAGTCTATATGTTGACGACCTGAAATTGGGTAAACTGATTAGAAGTGTTACAGATAAAGCATGTCTGCAAAATAATTTGACTAAATTGACCATTTGGGCACAAGAGAATACTATGTTGATAAATACATCAAAAACAAAGCATATGAGATTTGGGAGACATAAACTGAAAGGTGAATATTTAACGCAGTACACATTGATTGAAACTGTAGACTCATTTAATGACCTGGGTATATGGGTAGATTCAGCTATAGGTTTTTCTAATCATATCAACCAATTGGCTAATAATAGTTATAGAACTATAGGTTGTATAAAAGATTTATAAAGTCTAGGAAATCACACATAATGAAGTCATTGTTTGTTAGTTACATTAGACCCAAAATTGAGTATGGAATAACAATATAGAAACCCTATAGGAAAACAAGCATGAATAAACTGGAAAGAATGCAGCGGAAATATACAAAGGGCATCCATGGATGTGAAAATCTAAGTTACTATAAAAGACTAAAATACCTGAACTTGTACAGTGTCTCTTACAAATATTTAAGAGGAGATCTTATTCAGGTATACGGCATTTAAGGACAACTACCTCTGGGAATGTTTGGGTTTATCAAAAAGTACTAGAGAATCATCAGATAACCTATGTAGAAGATTCTACAGGAATGAGAAGTGCATTAATTGGTTCTCTGACAGAGTAGCTGATGCTTGGAACAGACTACCAAATTACATTAAAGCAAGTACTAGTTTAGATATTTTTTAAGAACAGCCTGGACATTTATTACGGGAACAAGTATTTTGGTATATTGGCAAGCTAGAAGAGCTTTAATGCCCGTGCTTGAAACATTTGTATGTATGTATGTATGTATGTCACTGATTCTACATACATATATTTACCTATGCTGCTGTATCCCCAGCACTGAGGCATGTTCCATATCTGTTGTGTAGGCCCTGCCATTGATGCCCTGCATGTTTGCATGCATTCTTACCTCTAACTGAGTCATATTGCAGCAATAACCAGTGCATTGAAGCATTGCCCTCTATATGACATTCCAAGTCATGCATGGGATGTGTGGCTTGTTTATTTTCATTTTGGCTGATCCTTGAGATGTCTGTAATTACTCATACTGATGTATGCTGTTTACTGATGTACTGCACTAGTTGTACATTATACAGTGCTATGTGTGATGCCTCAATGTTTTCGTATGGCTCCTGCTTTTCAGTAATGTTTGTACTGCTACATTCCCATAAACTGCATGGGCCTAAATGTCTTGTTGCACTGTCTATTTTATAGTTACTTTCTCATACTAATTATCTGTATGATGTTCGATGTGGACAACTAATGATTTCTTTCTTTAAGTCATGCTCTGTACTGCTGTTATGGAGAAACACATGATCATCACTGTTTATTCTATGTACATTTGTACTTGTGGCTTGCTGTGACTCAAAGGTATGTGTCAGACAGTGCCATGTTGCCTAACCTAGGACATATGTTTGCATCCTCTGTTGTCCACTCCTATTTCATTTCACCTCTGTGCCCTCTTACTCATCCTGTGACAACTCTGATATGTCATCATCAGACATCTAGAGTTCTAGGAATAGGGCATCCACACCAGTAGCTGGCATGCCACCATGTTTTATTATTATATCATGTAGTATGGCACACACAGTAACCATCTCTGAGGCCTTTTCTGGTGTTTATTGTAGTGCACCTCCACGTGTGTCCAGATATCTGAATATTGCTTTCAGTACTCCTAACACACATTCAATGGTGTTTTATGTAGTGGTGTGAGCTTTGTTGCTTGCATTCTTTGCATGGGTTGATGGAGCTCTGTATGGTGTCATTAACCAAAGTTCCAGTGGATAACCACAGTTACCTGTTTGTAGAAAGGAAAAAATACAGTTTTAGTCCTCATGCTTACTGTTGACAAGTCTGGATTCAGATTACATCATAGCCGTAGTTGCCTCACAGCTGGCTATGGCATAAAACTATTACATGGTAGTTCTGTGCTCCGTGTTTCTTGTTGCTAAGTGGATATATTCATCTAACTTGGTTCACATTGCTGCCAGAAACTGAGAGGATGCAGTTGGCAGCTGCCTGGGACACTCCTATGACATCTCCTATATGCTGCTGAAATGCTCCTGAGGCCAGTAAACTTAGACTCAGCCATACTTTTTTTTTTTTTTTTTGGCACTAGGTTAGTCCATAGACTGTGTGCATACATGAGGGGTGCACACACCCTGCACTCAGTCTGTACCAGCTGTCTGCCTAATCTGTGTCAATCTATTATTAACTGGTCCAAGGGCTGTCTGAACTGTAGCCTGACTCAGAATCTAGCTGTCTACCTTCTGGGATAAATTTGCAGATTGTCTTGTAGTATGGCTTGTAGTACTGCAGCTTGCTGTAGTGCATCGAATGATGGTTGCATTTTTTTAAGTAAAGTTTTTTTTTTTTTTTTTTTTTTTTTTTTTTTAAGTAATTTTTTTAACTAAAGTTGTGGATTTCATAGGAGTCCCTAAGAATATGTGAAAAATAGCAGTGTTAAAATGACACACATATGACCTCCACTGAGTGCTTTCATAAAGTTGTCTGCAAAGTAATTTGCCACATTCAGTTGTGTTGTACACATTCACTCTACTTTGGAATTCTGCAGGCATGCATGAATTCAATAATTATCATGCACTAAATAGATAATACTTGGTAGTAGTTTAGTGTACATTTTGAAACTGCATCCACCTCTGGTGCATTGACGTGTTCCTTTGGTATTGCTGCACTGTCTGCAACTATCTTTTGGAATCCAACTCATAAACTGCAACATCCTTTGTACCTTATAGTAAGTGAAATACTCTGAAGTATGGGGATCTTGGATCTTATACATCAAGTTCATTTTTGGACATTTACTCTGTTTTCCATGGCTTACATTTCCATATCTCAGAATTTCAATTAACTCAGAACAAAGAATGAACAACTGGCTGTCATTTCTCCTCATTCTAATATTTTAATGGCACCCGCAATAAAAAAATCATCTAGAAATCTAGTTGTGCCAGATAAAATAACACCCTACTTAAAATAAAATCATTATTATTATGATCTTATGTTATGTTACCTGCTACTACTGCAAGGTAATACAAATGTTTGCTTTCTTTTTTAACTATAATCATGTATTACAGACAGAAGCTATATAATGTAAGAAGGCAGGCAACTGTTGTTATAATCCTTGACTACAGTTAACTTATTTTTACATTTCAAGGAAAATATGCACTCTAAAAACCTTAAATGCTATCCTATTTTATTTATCTGCATCAAGCAGTACATATTCCCCCATTCTATCTTAAAACAGGGCCCTTTCTCCCTTACCTGCAACAAGTACTCCTATTTCCACAAAATCAGTCTATAAATCCGATTGCAATCTTAATAGTTTTCTTCCTTACTCTTCAGCAAAATAAATACATAAATAAAAATAATATTAACTAACCAAATAAATGCATAAAAACAAGAATTGTACTTCTTACTGATTAGCAAAAAAAAAAAAAAAAAAATCTGTACTGCACTGTACAAAAAACTTGCCCAAATCTCCCTAGACGCATAACTTCTTCCTCAACCTGGACAGCTGCAAGCGAGGGAGCAGGGGACAGAATAGCAATAGCTAAAACCATCACTGAAAATATTGAAGACAAACTACATAAACCTTATAGAATGAATCGGCAACAAGCTACAGTAGTGCTCAGAGTGACAAAGACAAGTGCACTGCAGTTTTGGGCATAAGAAAGACTTTTTTTAGTGTAAAATGATGAATTCTTCATGGAATGGACTATTAGGGAGACAAATGGAGTATGTTGTCCCCCCATATCTCTTAACCTTAGTGCAAGAAATCTGGACAAAGCCTGACAAAATTGGGGGACAAAGGCCCAAAAACAGGGACATATTTTAGATATTGCTCTTATAAACTTAGAAAGTTGCTAGAGTAATAGGGTTTGTTTTAACATACATTTTCTGAAGAATTTGAAGTCTGAAACAAATGTATGTCATTATTTAATGACTTCAGTCCTCAGATCATCCCAGTGATTTGCCAGAAAATCACACATTTTATGAGGAATGGGCCAAAAATATAAGCCAAAAATCTAGACATTCTGTGAAAATCTGTATGGTTGAGAGGTGTGTCCCCCCCCCCTATAATTATGCCCCCAATAAAATAAATTCTACATTGACTTATGTGGAAACTGACAAATGGATATAACAGATATAACAACAATTTATTCCTCAGGAAAAGGTGGTTCCTCAACCTTACAATAATACAAATCACATAGGCAGCTCTGAAAGAAGATTAATTTGCTTCTGTATGTAAGGTGTGCAGAAAAGGAGCCATGCAAGCTTTCGTGTGCAGGCTCTGGGTTGCACACTATTCCAAAAGGGTATGAAGCATCACAACCCCAAACTATGGGGTAAGTATAAATTGGATGTGCACATCTAGAGGATTCAGAATGCTCTCACTAAGGGTTCATAGTATTGTAAGCAAGGCATTACCACACTGGGCATGTGGGATGGTAATACTAGTATCTGGCACCTGTAGAACTCTTTGGAATGCTACATTGCATTTTGTAGTTATTAGAGTAGTCCTGCATGATGTGGATACAGAGCTCATACAATCCATGTTAGACTAGTAGAATACCAGACTTGAAAATCAAATGATAACTTTCAGGATGCAAATCTAGCCAGGTGCGCCCTATGAGTGATTATGAAAAGAAAAGCAATTGCAAAGCAGCCAATAAAATGCAAAAGTGAAAACTGGTAGATTACATCAAGAACTAAAAAGATCGCTGCCTGGCTCCATGGTGAAGAAGGATAAAGCCCTGCCTAGAACAGAGATGACATGATTTAATTTAGCAGTTTGGGCACTGGAAAAAACAGTTAAGTAGGCTGGGGTGAGCATTCCATGCCAGTTCACCCACCCTGACAGAGGAAGTCAGTGATTCACTATACCACTAAACCAATCAGGAATGCTGAGTGATTGCAGATAGCACAGCTTTTAGGTAAGAGTGGCTCATGCTGATCATAATCCAGGGAGACAAATCTTGGGAGCATCTAAAGGCATGCATAGGGAGCCCTACTTGAGCAGTAGTGTCAAGTGAACCCACTCACCACTGCAGAGAGGGAGATATGGGAGGATACAAAGAACCACACTTGTGAATGATGGCCTGCATATTGCTCAACCCTCATCCCCCTGAAAAGGTTGTAATGGGCTGTAGAGCTGAAAGAATAGGCTAGTTATCATGCTGGAAGTGGAATGAAGGTGCTGGAAGGGCCTGATGACCAGGGTTAAGGGCTAGAAAAGCAGAAATAGCTCCTCAGTACTAGTACAGACATAGCTTTTGAAATTCAGATAGAGTCTGTTGATGTTGTAAAGCAAAATGTAGTAGAAAGTAGAAGAAGACAGTTGCACAGTGTTTTTTAATTCAACATCATAGACAACTTTATTCAGACTTAAGTGGTAAAATTGCAGTACCTTAGCATCTTAGGCTCAAAGACTTTTCATAGACATAACATCTCTATGTAACATAACCCTTCAGGTTGTGTTCCCATATTAAGAAATAACATCTTATGGTTGAATACTTTGTGTCTGTAAGGTTAACACCTTAACCATTATACCAGCCCTCAATCTCTACTTACAGTTAATTACTAAGCCTGCAGTCCAAGAAACTACAGAGGAGGCAAGCACAAACTCCCAGTTGCTCACAAGCACTGTCTAGTTCAAAGACTTGCTTAGGATTCTGCAATGGGCAAATGAAGATTGAGAGAATCCAATCCTGTACCACAGTTACTACAACTCACAGCCTTAACCATCTGTGCTAGCTGACAGTCTTAAAAAACTATGCACTCAGTTTGCAGACTATTACATGCCTAGCTGATAATTAGACAGTGACCAAGGTGAGAATCAAACCCTATACTGTAAACACCTTAACCATTATGTCAATGATCAAATCAAATGAAGATGGAAGGAATCAAACCCTGAGCAATAGGAATCAGCTTACTAACAGTTCATAGCTTAATCTTCTGCACCAACTGCTAAACTTGTAAAGAATTTGTTACTAGATTAGCTGCCCTTGGGGGCCATTTTAAGTCGTCACTTTCCCCTTTCAAAGGTGAGAATCAAAGCCTGTATCTTATATCTGTGAGGTAAATACTTTAACTATTATACAATTTAATTTAGAACTTTCCAATGTGTTTGGAAATATACCACATACAAGTCTACTGAGTGGGTTGTCTCAACAAGGAATCAGCTCTTACATGGTTTCTTAAATAGATGGTAGAACTTTCACTCTGAGGAGAAAAAGACACACATTCTGAACATAAATAGAGTGAATGCAATGTGGCCCAAGGAATTGTCCTCAGATCATTTCTCTTTCATTCCTTTATGATGTTGTTTCAGGCACAAACAAGACATGGTTTTGGACATTTCTTGATAACTGTAAACTCAGTGCAGTTGTATCTTCAACAAGAGAGCACTTCAAATTTCAAAAGGAACTATCTTAATAGGCTTGAGTACAGCATTACAAAGTGTGCAATTGTGCACCTTGGTATTAGTAATTAATGTGTGGATCTAGAAAATGATTATTCACATCTGTAATAAAGTGAGATAAGCCTGGGGTTTATAGAGATATTTTGTGGCTCAACAGGTAGAATATACACATTTGGTGCTGGTGGGTCAAAAGGCTGTGGGTCCCATGCTTCTGTTCTTACCCCAGGTGACTGGATCAATTTTCCATTGCTGACAGTGCAATATTAAGGGCTGGATTCTGTAATCTATGCAGAATCCAGCACAATCTGCTGATATCTGCACAAAAACTGTGGATAAACATGAAATATGCAAATATGCCTCAGTGAACAAAGAACATCTTGGTGCAAAACAGAAGTAGTCAGCACAGTCAGCGTATTGTCAAATAGTCACGTCAAATCAGTGAATCAAGAAGTGTGTCATGAACCAGCATGCACAGTACCAATGTACAGCTACAGACATTATACAACCTGAATGCAAGTAATAAAAAACAACTGAAGGAATACATATCTATAGCAATCGGTCCTGGAGGTGACACATATGAACAAACAATGACAGATTTTGTCATAATTTGTGTACTGATATATAGAAATGCATTCAGAATTCCTACAAGCTGAATGCAAGTAGCAGGAGCTTATTAAAGGAATACTTATCTACAGTAATCTGTCCAGTAGATGACACATTTCCACAAACAATGACGGATTTCATCGTAATTTGTGTATGGATGTATAGAAATGCATTCAGCAGAATTTGTGAAATTTGATGGAGTCCATAAAGTTTCTAATTAAAAAAATGAATAAAGGTGTAGGTCAATCATGACCATTTTGCCAGGTTAACAGTAGCTAACAATGGGTTCAGGACTTGTAACACACACCCAAGGGAACAGGGTGATAGAAAAGCAGATGTGGGGTAAGGGTGAAAAAGAGGGACACATGAGATATGTTGGAATAGGAAAATCTGAGGGACTGTCAGAGGGGCATGGATATATATATATATATATATATATATATATATATATATATATATATATATATATGTATGGGTATACACCCCATTTTTTAGTAGAAGGAATGGAAAATACAGGGCAAAAGGAGGACAGGTACAAAGCAACAGGTATAAACATATAACAAATATCACCATCACAGGGCAGGGCACATAAAGGCCAGAAAGAAACAAAGGAGAGGTTAGGTACACAGACAGCACACTCTACAAAATGGGTGAAGGCAAATGGACAAACAGGGTAGGGATGCATAACAGGTAAGGTGCAGTGCAGAAATAGCTATGTACCTATGCACTATGCAATGCTGATATATTGTAAACTGTGTGACAGTCATGCATGAATGTACCTGACTGATAGTAGGTATGAGTTGTATGGAAATAAATAGGGAATACAATACACAGTGGGTGTGGAATTCAGTCCTCAAGTAGCCTGTCAGTAGTGGAAGTCTATGCCAAGCAAAAACATAGATGACCAAATACAGCCAAGTAAATGTTTCAGAACAAGTGGAGGACAAAATAGAACCTCTGACCACACATGCAAATGGCAAGCAATTAAGCACAGTGCCAAACAGCAGTACCAAAGCAACACAACAATGTAGCTGCCTAATACACAAGTAGGTGCACACAACCCAAACATACAATGGAATGCATATGTCACAGACATATGCCATGTCAGAGGCAACACAGAGGTGCTGATGTGGAGCTACCTGACTTTGTCAAAATCCCATATTATCGAATCCCAATTTGTCAACAGTCAAAATATTGAAATCCCACATCATCAAACCAGCAGAACAACAAAGATCTACCCAAAGTAAGTAACCACTTACCCCCCAAAAAATGCACCATCCCTAAACCTTCCAGCTGGGGTGGCTACAACCCAACACACCCTTCCTAACTAAATATACCAACTCAGAGATCACACTACAGTTGGGAAAAAGGCAAAGTTCACCATCTTGCACAAAAGGTTACTTACCCTGGGAAGATATTTATCGTTCCACTGCTTTAATGACATGGGATTCGATATTTTGAGTGTCAACAAAATGGGATTTGATAATATGGGATTTCAACAAAGTCAGGTAGACCCATTGATATATGTGTGTCACCATCACTGGCCTAACATGAACCTAACAGAAAACAAAGTCAAGACACATACACAAGAATGACATGGAATGAGAAATGTTAGCAAATGTTCAAAAAATGCTAGATAAGGAGTGTCAGGTTGTTCCAATAAATGACAAAATATTGCTGGGTATTAAGTAACACGCAACAGAGACGTAATGCAAGCAATTGCCAGCACCTTGTGTCCATATGCCCTGCATGTGTATAATGGCCAACTAGGTGGCACAAGGCAGTACTGACCATTAAAACTAAATAATAATGGTGCTAATGCAGGAGAAAGTTAAAGTATGCCATGTATATGCACAAGATATATGCCAAAAACCACAGAGAGGAGGGGATGTGGACAACATAGGCCCACATCAAGGAGGACATGTTAGCAAATGAAAGTAGGCACAGAATAAATGAGGACAACCCTATGTAAGGGGACACTTTGCAGATGCATGTGTATACCACAGAGGGTGGTATGGAAGTCCACCCAAGCTACATTGAAGCAAATGCCAAATGTATGTCATATGGGCAGACTGCATTATTGATGTCCCTAAACATGTCTGCATTGTAAACACACACAGTAATGTGCAAGATGCATAGGTACACAACATAAGAATCATTATCGCATTCACATATAAAACTAAAATGGCTAGAACTACCCAATCATCTCACCTATACTCAACTAACTCTTGCACACAAGCTCATTTTCAATCCCTCCCTCTGTTCCTCCCTTTCTTCTGCCTTTAAAATGCACCTACCTGATAGAGTATTAAGGTCTAATAACCAAAATCTATTAGAAGTGTACAAACCAACTCATCCCCCAGGCAAAAATCTTCTATCCTATGGTCTGGCACGTCTCTGGAACTCCCTACCACCATCCATTCGTACCACCTCTAACCATTTTATTTCCAAAAAATATCTTCATTCACATCATGTATCCCAGTGGGAATGCTCCTGCTCCCACCCCACATAACTAACACTGGCAATTTCCATCTTTCTTTCTTTCCCCTGCTTACACCAGCAATTTTCCTTTATCATTTCTCCTAACTCATATATCCTTGCCATTCCTATGCTATTTGCAAAGAATGCACTAGGCTGCACCTCTTAAGTGTATGCTTTCTAATATGTAATGGCTTCTCAGTATTTACTTTGCAATGTTCCTTTTGTTAGTCTGTATCATCTGTAAGTTTCATCACTAGACTGTATTATTTGTAATGTTTGTTGTACTGTTTTTAATGTTTGCTCGAATCTATAACATTTGTAAAATTATCATCTATAACCTATTGTAACCTTGATTGTTTTGGAGCTTTTCTCCCCAGGACTCCATTGAAAATGGGTTCATATTGGCCCAATGGACTATCCTGGTAAACCAACTGCAAATAAATAAAAAATAAATAAATAAATAATATATACTGTCATGCCAACATACTACAACAGGAGCAAAAATGCCAACATACTACAACAGGAGCAAAAACGCCCTTATCGATACATACATATTTTATATATATATATATATATATATATATATATATATATATATATATATATATATATATATATATATATATATAGATATATATATATATATATATAGATATATATATATATATATATATATCTGTCCAAGTGTAGGACCAAGGAATGAACAAGTCCTGAAAACAACATCGCAACACAGGAACATGGATTAACTGAATGTACATTTCTCAAGGTACAAAGTTGCTATGTGTGTCTATCATAATATGTGTAGAGATGGGCATGTATGTAAATCATTGCATATATATTCAGTTTTCCAAAATATGGTCCTGTATATGAATATATCAATGCATGTCATACTATAACATAGAAGGACAAACAAGGCAGATAGAAATGTGTCTACATAAAGCAGCAAAACCATTGCATATACACAAATGGTATATTGTCTGTCTCTGCAGTAGAATAAAGTATTATGTTATAACATGGCACAGTAGTGGCCACTCCATGCACACACAAAGCCAGTGTGCCAGTGGGACAGAAAGACACAACAATGTTATAGAAAACACAGGGGCAAGGACATATTATGTTGGTAAACAGACAAAAGACAGCAACCCACAAAACTTACCCATCTCACTGTGTTATGTGAGAAATATGGGAAACGTGCTGTTTGTGAGTCAATTTCATCCCACATACATATACAGTGGAACTATCATAATACAGTGGCAGCATGTTAACTGCAACTTTCTTAACTGTGACATACAGGACCACAGTGTATTGACCATAACAATACCACACAGCATAGGACACACAGTATGCATAGGAGTACATAGATACACATAATATTATGGATTGGCACACCTGTCCATATGGAGCAATGTATGCATCAATTACAGCCTTTCATGTACATCAACATGATCACTGCATGTATAATAAGGTAATGATTGTCACACTACAGGTGCAACATAATTTAAAATGCCACATGGCAGTGTCAGATGTGGATCACATAAGCATGATAAGCATGGATCAGATAAGCATGGCTGCAGTATGGTATGAATGCACAATTGTTCCCATACCATACAGTTGGTTAAATTGCTAAAACCATGGTGGCAGCAGTATACAATTGGATCACACAGACAATACTTATGGTCCTGAGGGGTCACCCTGCTTGTGCTAAACACCACAAAAGATCTCTCTTGCTATGCCCCTGAAGGAGTCTCCCATGGCTCTTGCCATGTTCTGGAAAAAAAATTCCCATCAAGTCCTTCATCTGTGCCTAGAAGACATCATTCACCACCTCTTCTATCTGGTCCTGATAATTGTCTTCCTGTGCTGATGGTGGACATCTCCTGCAGGGAGCAGTAAGCATGATGATATGTGCAAGTCCAGGTCTGTCCTCATAATTGTCCTTAGACTCCTAGTTGGTAGGCAGTTATCTGGCATGTCCTTGTCTCAGGAAACTTAGAGGGGGTTTGGCCACAGGTCCCAAGCTCTGTCAAAGTGAACACATAAAATAAATAAAAAAAAAAAAAAACGACATTACATAATATATGTTCCAACAAATACATGATTACAGAATGTTACCACAATCCACAGGTGTAAACGGTATGACATGTCACATTACAGCAAGGTATGTCTATAGGTAACTGTACCACCAATGTGATGAAAGGCATGACTCCAATGTATTATGATGAGTAACATGTCTAAGATACAGTACAGTCCTATGTAAAATATGTCTGTCATTGACAACAATCTTTTATGCATCTACATAATGTGACAGATAGTATTTGGTATGCCATTATCATGATCCCATCATATGAGACATAAGGTATATCACAATACATCACAGGTGTCATTAAAACATAATTGTCAGACAATACAGCCTATAAGGACTATGTACATTTTGTATATCAACAACAACTGAGGCCAGCAGATATATAGTTATGCTCATGACATATTCCCAATGTCCTATTACAAATATGTATTGATGACATCACTAGACAGCCATGTGAGGGGCACTATGTCCGTCACAGAATTTCATTAGGTTAATACACAGTGCATCTGCAAAAATGCCGTTTGCTCAAGTGTGAGCCAGCCACCAATGTGAAAAAAAAAAACAAATGTGCACAGACAAAGTGCACACACACACACACACACACACACACACACACACACACACACACACACACACACACACACACGCACACACATGCACACACACACACACACACACACACACACACACACACACACACACACACACACACACACACACACACACACACATATATGTGTGTGTGTTTATATATATATATATATATATTTATATGTGTGTGTGTGTGTGTGTGTATATATATATATATATATATATATATATATATATATATATATATATATATATATATATGTATGTATATATATATATATATATATATATATATATATATATATATATGGGTCTATATGACTTGGTCGACAGTTCATATGATCGACTGTTTATTTGGTCGACAGTTCATTTGATCGACAAGCATTTGCCCCCTTCCCCAAAGTTGTGTGACCCTGGAGTTGATATATATAGTTAGGGGGTGTGGGGCACAGCCCCCCCACATTGGGGGGTGTGGGGGGTGAAGCCCCCACCTAAAATGCTTGTCGATCAAATGAACTGTCGACCAAATAAACAGTCGATCATATGAACTGTCGACCAAGTCATATAGACCCATATATATATATATAAAGATAAGCATGCCATTACACTATGACATACAAACTGACATGTTTTGCCATTCAAAAACACTTGCTACACCATAAGACCACAGTGATACAGACAGCATACCATTTTGAATGGGGTATACAGTATAAACTACTTAACATGTACCTGACAACATTGTTAAGCAGACAGTCAAGCAAAAACAATTATGCCCATGTTCCCTAATTTGTATGTGTACCTCACACAATTAAGTTGAGATGTCAATGTGCAATTACTCTTTACTATAACTCAGGTTTATATGCAAGGAATGTATCATGTTGATAGGCCCTGAATAAGTGACATTTATTGTCAATATATATTAAGAAGACGAAGCAATGGTAAACTTAAAATACATATGCCAATGAAATGTGCAATGAAACATGAGTAATGGCTGACATCACAACATCATAGACTTTGAGTGCAATAAAACACCTTAGAGCATGTGGCCAGCCACAGCCAGGGTGACACCATGTGGCATATAATATCTAGGTTATGTATCATGTATCTCACACACACACACACACACACACACACACACACACACACACACACACACACACACACACACACACACACACACACACACACACACACACACACACACACACACACACACACACACACACACACATTACTGTTCATGAACTAATGTATCAGTGTCACTACCTACATTTGTAGGGATAGTTATCTATGTACCTGCATAACTCATACACTGTAATGATGATCAGTAGTAATTATGTAATAAGCAGCTATAAAAGAAGAACATGATTGGTTTGTGCACAACAATTATAAAAAACAGAACACAAGTCTGTATCCTTTTATACAGATGTACTAGACATACTGAAGTATAAACCAGATATTATCTGCCAGTAACATTTAGAATGCTGAGAGAGAGAGAGAGTGTGTATCACTCTCACTCAGTAAAACGTCAAAAAACTTGTCATAGCAGTAATACATAACTACAACATTTCATAGTTCAGAGTCTCAGAAATTGAAATACATGTGTCTGCACTTGACAGACATGCAGGTGTAGATATTCATCACCAACAGCTCATAATTTAACATATATGTTATGAAGGAGTGAAGGCAATGTTACACTAGAATGTATTATGATGTATTGTGACATTCCAAATCACACCTTTCAACTAACACTGCTTTCCAGGCACATCACTTATTTTGACTCAAATTGTATCCTTTTCCCTCCTACAATTTTGAGAATAGGTGGTGAATTGCAAACAATTACAATAAGTACAGGTATAAATTGTTTGTACTCCAGCAAATGTACACCATTTCATATTCTCAGAGTATCAATGTCACAAATTAATACTACTAATTTGTACAAAGTGTCCCTGTTGTACCTGATTATTTCTGGATATATCTCCGAACATGTTGAGAGTTATATTTGATTGTTTTTGAGCTAAGAAATGTACAGGGGAATATACATCTAAGCTCAAGGTCTTACTCATACAGCCACATTTTAAAAGTAGCACTTTTAGTTTGTTATCAGAACTTCTTCTTTTGGATTTTCCCAGTTGGGGGTCACCACAGCAGAACAGCAGTATGCAGAATGATTGGTAGTGAAGTTTTATGCTGCTGAGTTGCCAGCCCACTGCCCAACCTTCCAAAGAAGGCACACACATGCACACACCCACACTCAGGGCTAATTTTGAGTGTCCAATCCACCTACAGCATGTCTTTGGGATGCGGGAGGAAACCGGAGCACCTGGAAGAAAACCATGCGACCACAAGGAAGACATGCAGACTCCGCACAGAAGGCACACCAGCTGAGAATTGAACAAGGGAACCTCTTGCTGTGAAGAGGCAACACTAAGCATTGAAATAGTTTGTTATCAGAACACTGGAGGGAAATGTGCACATGCTAAAGATGGTTCCATTTAATGATAACTATTGGATAGTTGCATGGAGCACCTTCCCGTTACTCTAAACAATTTGTTAATTTGACAAATTCTGAGAACTTATGTGGATGTGTACAGATGGAATTCCGTAATATTGAATGATAATAAACATCATTAAGAATGTATAGCCCAAAGAAAAGAAGAAAAAAGCAGGTGCTCGCCACCACACTGAACAGCTTCAAAACTTTTATTTAAAACACAATTAAAAACACAGAAGTGAGCGCTTTCAGGGCCAAGCCCTTCTTCAGATACAAAACTCAAATGAAACTTCATTTTTTAAATAGCTCTTCAGTTAACATTCAGTACTGCACCCTCCTTTTCTTTAGTGCAGGTCTTAAAGGTATAACCTCATTTAAACCTGGGGTTTTGTATGCTGCTAGCTCAATGATCCATTTAGTTTCATTCAACTTTGTCTGATTAATCAAATCCCCTCCCCTTTTGTTTTTATTTACACATTGTATAACCATAAACTTAAACTTATGATTTTCATACTTAGAAATATGCTGGAATAGTTCATTATGTTCATGTTTTAATCTTCCAGAGGACAAATGGTTCAAAATTCTGTTTTTCAGCATGCAGTTAGTTTTTCCTACATAGAATGAACTGCAGTCCTGACAGACAGCCAGGTAAACAATGTTCTTTGTTCTACAATCTGCTTACAAATCAAAACGATATTATTTTCCTGATACAGGGTGTACATAGGATTCTGCCTCCACAATGTACTCACATGCTTCGCAATTTTTGCACTTTCATGTACCTGCACGTTGTGTAAAATTGTTCCTACTTTTTTCTGTCTTCCCTTCACAAGATAATAAATCCTTCAGATTTTTAGTTCTTCTAAAGCCAAAAACTATTTTTTCTCCGACTACTTTGGCTATTTTTTCATCTGTCAGCAAAACATTCCAATTTGGTTTTATTATATCACACATTCCCCCCTATGTTATTACTATATGTTAACATTAGCCTCACATTATCCATCTGTGAGGCTTTAGACTGAACAGGTGTTCCATCCTGTTGTCTATGGGAGAACCAAGGCCTAGACCTATTACTTCTGTATTGTTTACTCTTAGTAACAGCATCTTTAACTCTATTTTCATAGTATCCCCTTCGACAGAGGTTACTCTCTAACTTGTCTATTTCTTGTTCAAAAGGTGTATCCTGCGTACGTATATGTGAAATTCTATCAACCTGCCCTTTATTATGTCATAAAGGGAAGACAGAAAAAGTAGGAACAATTTTACACAATGTGCAGGTCACAAACATGCAGAAATTGCAAAGCATGTCAGTACATTGTGGAGGCAAAATCCTATGTGCACCCTGTATCAGGGAAAACAATATTGTTTTGACTTGTATGCAGATTGTAGAACAAAGAATGTTGCTTACCTGGCTGTCTGTCAGGACTGCAGCTCATTTCATTTAGGAAAAACTAACTGTATGCTGAAAAACAGAATTTTGAACCATTTATCCTCTGTAAGATTAAAACATGAACATAATGCAATTTTCCATCACATGTCAAAGTATGAAAATCATAATTTTTTTCTCAAAAAACTTTTTATTAAATTTTTGTATATAGAAGAAAATCAAATACAAATACAATAAAGATACAGTGAGGGTACATCATAGATACATAGTGGTACAAAGTACTATTGTAATACAACAGACTGTTGATGTCAAGAGTGAGTAAAACACCAGCAGAGTAAAGTTGAAAAGCACAACAATACCATGCAAAATAAAAGGAAGAATAACTGCGGAGCACAGGCGCAGTAACAATACTTATTGTGAAGAAATCACATGGGTATCCATGAAGCTGTTATTTTACAAATGGTACTTAATATAACAAATATAATGTCTACCAAACTAGACTAACCTATGTACATTATATACAACAGATGCCACACATAGTATAGAAGAGTATAATGGCAGGTATAGGTGAAAGGGAGGAAGGGTAATAGAGGAATAGTTTGTAGTATGTTTGTTTAGAGCTTCCAGGATAGGTAATGAAGATGGATTGTAGAGTCAGGAGACATAATACCAGTGCTAGACTATATAGCGTTCTTGATATTGATATATTACAACTTTGGAACAGAGGCAGTACTGAGGGCAACACTTCATCTTTTAGAATTAAGTCCAATAAGTGAGTCCAGTATTTCTGATAATAGTCTATTTTTTATGGACGTGTTGGCTAGTTTGTGGGAAAATATAAATTTAACAGCAATTTTTTGGAAATCTTCCCAAGAGATAAAAGATTTATTAATCCATTTATTAGTAATGTAGTATTTAATGAGGGCACACATAGTAATGAGGATATGGTGTAGAATAGCTGTTTCCCACGAGAAGGTAGATTTTTCGTAGCCTATTTTTTCCAATTTGACTCTTAAGGAGTATCACAATTTGTAAACTTTTTTACAGCTCCAGAAAATGTGTAAGGTATCTGCTTTTTCATTAGGGCAAAAGGGACAATAAGGTGAATATTTGGTGTTAAATTTACTTAGGGTAGAGGGTGTATAGTAAGCATTCTTGTTGATCATGATCTGTGTATATATTAAGCGTTTGAAGGGGGTTCGCTTAAGGGTATTTTTTATATCAAGTTCTTTATCTTCAACTGATAATGTTTGACTTTTACTTTGCCAGTAGGTTGAAAATAGGAGAGAGTTTTGAGTTTTTATAGCTGTGATTAGTTTATAAGTCTTAGATATCATTTTATTCTTAAAGGTTAGTGATTTTAGAATTAAGCTGGCTGTTTGTATGCCTTTTCATCAATTTTGGTCGAAGAAAACTTAGACTTTAAAAGATACATAATCAGTCTAAGGATAATATCACATTTCTTTGGAACCCCCTAGCTTATCTCTTAGGTCGGTTATGTTGTATTTGTTTAATTTGAATAATTCCCAGACGGTGATGTCTTTAATTAGAGGGAAATCTGCTAGGTTTATTGGTTGGTTATTAATTGTTAGGTTGGGGTTTAGGTAAACAGGTTGAATGAAATCAAGAGTGTTTGATAACTGTATTGATTTGAACAGATTCTGAAAAGTATGGATCAAATGTTTGGCTAGGGGATGTAGTTTAATAAAGGGGGGGGGCATTTTAAGTTAAGGAAAGGGAGGCATTTTGTGTTTATATTGTGGGACGTAATCAGATTAGACCAAATCTTAATCCATTGAGGTGTCCAGCTTATTGAGGTCAGGTCATAATTGGCTATTTGTATCATTCTGCCAGTGCTTATAATAGAATAGTAGAGTTTAAAATCAGGCAGGCCCAGGCCTCCATTGTCTTTTGGTAATGAGAGTTTATTATATCTTATTCTGATTGATTTGGGGTGCCAGATGAATTTGTAAAGGGTCTTTTCTACCATTATAAAGAAGTTTTGGGGCATGGTCAAGAAAATAGCATTTAGGTGAAAGAGAATTTTACGCAAGACATTCATTTTGATGATGCTAGCTTTTGATAACAAGGATAGATTAACGTTTTCCATCTCATAATGTCACTTTCAATATTTGACCACATGTGAAACAGATTAATTTTAATGATCTCAATGAGGTTGTGGGTATAGTTTATATCTAGGCATTTTAGTTGGTATTTGGTCTTGATCTCACTATCAGGGAAGTAGAACTCTTTGTGACCTAAGGGGTTAATAGGGAAAATAGATGATTTGTTTGGATTAATCTTATAATTGGAAACATTTGAGTATGACTCGAAAGATTTTAGCAATTTTTGGAGATCAGTATTAGGGAGTTCAAAGTACAAGTTTAAATCATCTGTGAAAGCTGAGTAAAAAAGATTAATATTTAAAATTTTTGGTATGTGGTGGAAATATTTTTGGGATAAAAATAATAGCAAGGGTTCTAGGTCGAGATTATAATAGGTAGGATGAAAGGGGACATCCTTGTCTTGTACCACTGGAAATTACAATGGGGTGTGAAGGGGTTTTGTTTATATATAGAGTTGTGGAGGCTTTTTGATATAAAACTTTTATGATGTTTATGAATTCCTGTGGTATCCCAAAACAAGGAAGAATATTGAATAGAAAGTTTTGATCTACTCTGTCAAGTGCTTTACTGGCGTCCACAGTCACAGTGTATCTGGGGTGTTTATCATTTCCGAGGATCCCGATCAAGGCATCCAAAGGGAGGGTATTGTCAAAAATCTGCCTGTTGTGCATAAATCCAAGTTGCTCTTGCAATACTATGTAAGAGAGTATCTTTTTCAATCTATTAGCAATCACATAAGCTACGATCTTAAAGTCGGTATTGATAAGAGCAATTGGTCTATATCTGCCTGGATTAGAGGGTCAGAGTTTGGTTTATGGATTAGGATGGTTTTCGAGTTGTTAATAAGACAATTGGTTATACCAAACTGGATAATATAATTAAAGGTTTTTAGCCAAATTTTAGAAATATGATCAGAGAATTTTTTGTAGAACTCTGCTGTATACCCATCAGGTCTCAGGGCTTTGCCTAGTTTAAGATTGCTAATAGTGAGTTTGATTTCCTCTAAGTTAAGAGGAGATATTAGATAGAACTTTTGGGAGTTGTTTAGTTGAGGGAATTTAAGGTTATGTATAAAGTCATTGAATTGAAATCAAGAGTCATAGTAAGGGAGATTATATAAGTTTTTGTAGATTTCTTCAGATGTATTTACAATGTCTTGATCATTGTATTTTGTCGTCCCTTTATATTTAATTTCATTAATCCTTGGGGAGCCACTTTTAATATTAATTAGCCCGGAAAGTGTCTTTGAAGGTATTTGTGCCCATTCTGAAAATTTGTAGAGCAGTTTCAGTTCTGTAAGTGTGTGATTTTTCAAGTAAAGATTATAAAGCTGCTTTTGTAATTCAATCATTTTTTTCTTCCAAATCTTTAGAGTAGTTTTGTTGAAGTTTTAATTCAGTTTCTTTTAATTGCAGCTCTAACTTGGTTTTGGAGAGGTTTTGACTTTTCATATACCATGAGGATTTTTGGATGATGTAACCTCTTATAACTGCTATGGTGGCTGCCCATTGTATACCATATGGGATTAGAGCAGATGAGAGGTTGTTGTCAAGCTGAGTGAAAATAGTACTAATTTCTTGTTTCACTTCTTTTATTTGAATAATGTTTGAGTTTAAGTTTCGATTGTTAAATGTGGAGGCACTTAGGTTAGTACTAGAGGTATTAATAGATATATGTATTTTAGAGTGGTCAGAGATAGATCTCGGATGAACCTTATAGTTGAGTTTGTGGCGAGTTAGTGAGTGGGAGATTAAAAAAACGTCTATTCTTGACCAGGATTTGTGTCTTGGAGAGAAGAAGGTGAATCTATTTATTGAAATGTTATGTTGAAATCTTGTGTAGGGGTCCATCAGATCAAATATATTTTGTAGCTCTTCTAGTGCTAATGAGGTATGTTGTGACTGTCTAATATCTTTATGTGACCTTTCCTTAACAGGGTTAAGCAGGGTGTTCCAGTCACCTCCTAAGATATAGTAGTGATTTTGATATTTTGAAAGAATATTGAAAATATCATATATAAAGATATGTTGATTGGAACAGGGAGCATAAATGTTTAGGAAAAGTATGGAGTTATCTATTTTTGTGTATGAGCTAACAAATAAACACCATCTGCCTTTTGGGTCACTTTTTGAAAAAAAAAGACTTCCCCTTGAAACAAATTCTTAATTATAATAGTTGCCCCCTAGAAGGTGAGTTATACCCAGCTGCAGTGATATGTTTAACCCATTTCCTTTTTCTATCGATATTCCAGAGCTCATTTAGCATGTGTGTCTCTTGTAGCTGTGTTATATTACTTCTACTTTGAAATGTGAGGTACATACTTAAGTTCCTTCTTTTTTTTTTTTTTTTTTTTTTATCCTGGAGTCCTTTTATATTCCGAGAATCAATTGTGATCATCTCTACAATCAAGCATTCTTTTGTGGGTGTTATTTGAGTTAAACCTGAAAAGTAAGTTGGATAAAGTTAGGACATAGAAATTGAGGTAGTTTTTAAGTGGAGTGACATCACAACCCCTAGTCCCTATACAGGTGCCTAACCACCAATCCCTCTGAGAAGGTAAAGTCCATTTTGATGTGTTAAAGGAGTTTGATAGGTTTATGACATTGAAAGATAGACTAAGTAGCAGAGGGATAGAAAAGAAAATGCCTGTCTTGTTCCAAATGTAGACAGACATCTAATAACACACAGACCAAGCCATGCCCAAAACAATGAATAGTTAAGAACAACATCATAAAAACTAGGAGACTAACCATTTACTCATGTGACATTATCAAAAGCAGTTTACATAACTTCCAGCATTACTGTTTTTAACAGTAGTTGGTTCAGTCTTATAGTAAGACTTTATCATAAGACTTCAGATCTTATAATAAAATGTCAAAGTAAAAAGTACAAAACTTTAAATTACTTTGGAGAGCAAAAATTCTACACCAAAAATAGTAGAGAGTATGTATCACTGATCCTGGTAAAGATGGTTTGATAACTAGATAGACTACAAACAGTAATAACATTTACCAAGTTATCAAGAATGGGTAATTTAACAAGGTATAGAGAAATACATAAAAGCAGCTAATGCATTTATTTTCTCTTTTTTTTTCTTTCCCTTTTCCCATTTTTCTTTATTAATATAGACAGTCAGGTTTGATCATCAAAAGGGGAGAGGGTTCCACAAATAATAAGGGTAGCCCCTGCTGCAATCAAGCGTAGTTTGATCATATAATAGAATAGCACATATAGCATAAATTAGCATTTAGTACGATTCGTTTTGATAAAGCTTTGAACAATTATAAAACAGCTTTCCATATCTCATGTGAGGAGCTACTGTATAGAGGATTGGCCCGATCTCCGGTAATGGCAGAAAAGTATGATATTCTACCAAAAGTTAGACAGTCTACTTAGAGGAGCCAACATCAGTTTGGAGCTTTAGTTCACTTTGAATGTGAAGCTAAAAATGAGAGTTTCAAAACGTATCATTACCATTTGGTCAGGAAAAACAGTTACAGCTGGCTAAAACTACAAACATGTAGAAGATATGTAAAGCAGAAACAATTATGATAATATTTAGAATCAAGCCAAAACTCCAAACACATAGTGAAAAAAATAAAAACATTCAGTGTTAATCCAAACAAAGGCTTGCTCTGCAAATCCAGTGCATGTTAAACTTGAAATCAATTGCCCAAAAGGGGCATAATTTGCCAAAAGGTTTACAATACATCTAACAAAAGTTAGAGCTGAATACAATCAGAAAGAGAGCATCTAGGGCTCTTACATGACAAACTGAGACCACTTGCACCGAAAACTTTAAGTAAACCAGATCAGGAGGGTATATTGTAAAGAATTAGGCAGCAGATATATAAAACACATTTAAAACAAGTGACAACCTGTCTTCTGCAGGATTGGGAGTAAAAACAATTGTTATAGCAGAAGAAACTCCCACCCTAAACAGTGGTGAGGTTTGACCCAAATGAGCAGATCCACAAGGCACATTTATTTAGTGCACTGCACCTGAAATTCCAGAGTAGTTGCAGTAGAAATATAGTAGGGTAGGTTACGTTAAGATAACATAAAATCCTACATATACCGCTCAAAGCACCTACCAACAACTCAGGCTTTAATGCTTTTTTTTTTTTCTTCTAAAGTTAACTCCCTTCTTATTGGCAGATCAAGAACATTCACAGTCAAATGAGGAAGCAGGAAACAGAGCGAGTTAGTCTTCAGAAAGAGAAGGGGTTAAGGTTCAGCATTACGTCTGACATAGAAGTGCCTTCTGGGAGATGGAATTCTCAATGTTAACTTTCAGTGTAATCATGGATTTATTACATTAGAACTTTTAGGGAAAGTATTGAAATGGTACTTATCATCAAGAGCAGAGATGGGTAGCTTGTTTCTCCTAGTGACTGCACCAGGTGAGTTATTTCACACAGGATTAAATTTAAAAATACACAGAAAGGTGGATTTTGCTTCGTCGGGGCTATTTATTTGAAACTTCTTGTCCCATGTGATGAAAGATTAGAGTTGCGGGGTATTTCATTTGGAAATGGATTTTGTTCTCGACCAAGTAGGCACAGTATTTAGATAAATTCTGTCTCTTTTGCTTAATTTTCAATCGCAGACCTTGCAGAATGGTAATTTTGTGGCCCCTCCAGGTGATGTTCCTCTTTGATATGAAGACCGTAAGGATATTGTGAATGTGTGCTGAGTTAAGGAGTCTAACATATATTTGCCTTGGGGGTTTTTCAGCCATTTGAGTATATCTAAGTGATCAGTGGGCTCTTTCTGTGGTTATTTCCTTTAGCTGATCCTTGTCAAGTAATATGGTAAAAATCTCTTTGGCAATTACAGCAATGTGTGCACTTTCAAAGGACTCTGGAACGCCTCTGACTATAATGTTATTCCGACGGCTTCTTGCCTCATGATCAAGCATTTTTTGTTGAATATCTTCAATGGTCCAGGAGTTTGTTTGCAGATTTTAATTTATTTCATGTATTTTGTTTTCATTTTCCATAATTTTGGCTTCATTCTGTTCTAGGTGCAGCATTATTTGCTCTAGGTTAGTACTAAAGGAGGCAAGTTTATGTGAGAAGCCTTGTATTTCAGATTGCAGGGGTTGTAGTGCTATTTTAAGATCATCAACAGTGAAAGCTTGGTCCTGCTTTGACCTCAAGGCAGATTTTTAAAGTATCTTGTTGTGGTTTACTAGCTTTTTGCCTTTTAGAGGAGGTGTCTTTTTCTGGTGAAGCTATAAGTGACAACTTGGATTTAGAAGTCTGAGTTTCCACTGAATTAGATTTGCCATTTCGGTTATTGAGAGATGCTTAGAGTTAATATCTTTTACAAGATTTTATGGTTTTAAGGCTGGAAAATCCTTCTGTTCAGTTGTTTCCTTGTTTTATTGTTTACGCCTCAGCAACAATTGAAGTTCACACACCATGTGGTTCAGGATCCTGTGTCCAGTAAGTAGAGTTTTAAGTATAAAAAAAGTGTTTCTGCTGGAAAATAATCAGGAGGAAAATTTATATTTATGTTCCATTCTTGATCACTTCTGCTTTAGTGCATTTCCTTTGTAGGATGCATAGGTAAAAGGTCAGATAGAGGTTTTTATTTTGGGAACAGCACAGCTCTTTTGCTTACAGACCGTCCACCATCTTGGCCCATGAAAATCATAGGTTTAAGTTTATGGTTATACAATCTGTAAATAAAAACAAAAGGTGGAGGTGATTTGATTAATGAGACAGAGTTGAATAAAACTAAATGGACCATTGAGCTAGCAGCATGCAAAACCCCAGGTTTAAATGTGGTTATACCTTTAAGACCTGCACTAAAGAGAAAGGAGGGCGTGGTATTGAATGTTAACTGAAGAGCTATATAAAAACTGCAGTTTCATTTGAGTTCATAGGTTCATAGGTTCATAGGTTGGTACTAGGCTATCGGCCCTAGGACCTATACAAGCCTAGCCATAACAATTCCCTGGCTATTTCTTCCCACAATATTTATTTCCCTGGACCCCTGTCTAGCAGGGCGACTGACATGATCCCTGGGGTGAATTTCCTATCTCCCATCCAATCGTCAAGGTTCCTTTTGAAGATGGCTGAAGAGGTGCTCTGCTTGACATGTATGAGCAGTCTATTTCAGAGTCTGGGGAGTCTCTGGGTCAGAAACCTATCCATCCAGCATGCTTTGTTCATTGTGATGACAAGGGTTATATCCCTGGAGCATGTGAATCTGAGGGATTGGGATTTCTTTAAGTGTAGCATGTCCAACAGCTCTGGGTTTGACATGGCCTTATAGGTTAAGCAGTGATCACCTCTGAGTAGATGATATGTGACAGAGTATAGCTGGAGTTTCTTTAGACAGTCAGCATAGGGCATCTGGTTTAGGCCTGTGATTCTTTTAGTGAGGTATTTCTGCGGCCTTTCCAGTTGTTGCAGATGTCTTGAGAGGTACATACCAAACGGGGCATTGTATTCTATAATGGGGCTAATGAGGGATGAGTACAGTGGGACAATGACCTCCTTTTTTCTGGATGAAAAGACCTTAGTGATGAGGTGTGCCACATAGAAGGATTTCCTGACTGTTGTGGCGATGTGGTTATCGAGGGTAAGACCACTGTCCACCTGTGTCCCTAAGTCTCTTATCACACTTTCAGTGTTTAGTGTACTGTCAAATGTACTTGTATCTGTATTTGTATCTGAAGAAGGGCTTGGTCCCGAAAGCACTCACTCCTGTGTTTTTAATTGTGTTTTAAATAAAAGTTTTGAAGCTGTTCAGCATGGTGGCCAGCACCTACTTTTTTCTTCTTTCCTTTGGAATCTTTATGGGCAGGCAGCCTTTGGTGGAGTACCTACAGTTCTTTTTGGTTAAGAATGTATGGCCCAAATGGTGCTTAAAAGCTGTGTGCACATAGCTGAACTCACATTAATGTATATCTGAATTGCAGCTAGTTTCAAAAGTAAGTTGTCACCTGCTGGCATTGCTGTAGTGGAATATAGTGCTCTTATTACATATCTGTTATTACTAATCTTTATAAATAGGTTCATAGATTCATAGGTAGGTACTAGGCTATATGCCCGAAGGCATTTATAAGCCTAGCCAGAATGTCTTGGCTTTTGCCGCCCCCTTAGATTAGTTCCTTGTGCCTCTGTCCAGCAGAGCCATTGAAGTAATCCCTGGGGTAAACTTTCTTTTTCCCATCCACTCATTAAGGTTTCTCTTGAAGAGGGTTAGTGAGGAGCTCTGCCTAATGTAAATTGGAATCTTGTTCCAGAGCATGGGAAGTCTCTGGGACAGGAATCTATCCCTCCAGCATGTCCTATTTATTGTTGTGGTGAGATTTAGATCCCTGGAGCATGTGGCTCAAGGGGATATGGTTTTCTTTAGGTGGAGCATGTCTATCAATTCTGGGTTGGACATGACCTTGTATGTCAGGCATAGATCACCTCTGAGTAGGCGGTATGGAGCCAAGTACAGCTGGAGTTTCTTCAATCAAGATACGTAGGGCATCTGCTTGAGGCCAGTGATTCTCTTGGTGAGGTACTTCTGTGCTCTTTCCAGTTGCTGCAGGTGTCTTATAAGGTACATCCGAAATGAGGCATTGTACACTATGATGGGTCTGATGAGTGATGCGTAGAGGGGCCCAATGACCTCTTTTGATCTGAATGCAAACCCTTTTGTGATTAGGTGGGCCACATAGAAGGATTTTCTAACCACTTTGGCAATGTGATTATCAAAGGAGAGTTTACTATCTACTTGGGTCCCCAGATCCCTTATTACATCTTCCGTATTTAGGGGGCTACTACCTATGTGATAGTTTGTGGGTACTTTGTTTTTTCCAAATGGGAGGACTATGCACTTTTTGGCATTTAGCTTGAGGCCATGGTTTTGACACCAGGTATCTGTCCCAGTGAGGCCATTTTAGAGGATGTCTGTGTCAGCCAGAGAGTCAATTATAGCCCCTAGTTTGTAGTCGTCTGCAAACTTGGTCAACCAGAGTCCTCCTGTGCTTGCCTGTACCTCTGAGAAGTAGATGCCAAACAGGAGGAGTCCTAGGACTGAGCCCTGGGAAACGCCACTTGTAACTGGTTTAGAGTCAGACCTAGCTCTTGCAACTCTTACCATGTGGGTTCTGTCCGTGAACCAGTTGGCAACCCATCTCGTGACACAGGGGTTTATGTTCAGGCTGGTGAGCTTGTCTATAATACCTGAGTGGAAAATGGTGTCGAAGGCCTTTGCAAGGTCTAGGTAGGCTGTGTGGACCACCTTTCCCTCGTCTATAGCCTTGGTAACTGTCTCAAAGAAGTCCACCAGGTTTAGGAGGCATGATCTGCCCTTAACAAAGCTGAACTGGGTAGAGTCCAGTGTTTGGAGGTTCCCAATGTCTCTGTTAATCAGATCCATGATGATGCACTCCATAGCTTTGCAGACCAAGCTAGTTAGGCTTATAGGGTGACAGTTCCAGGGGTCCATTGTGGCTCCACCTTTGTGGAGCAGAATAACTGTTGCTGTGCACCACTCTGTGGGCACATAGCCTGTAGAGAGGCTGAGTATAAACAGTGTGTTTAGGTGAGGGGTTAGTTCATCTTTGAGCTTGTGTAGGATGCAGCCTGGGACACCGTACAGTCCCATTGATGCTGTGTTTTTGGCTTTGGAGAGGGCTGTTTTAACCTGAGTGTCTTTGATTTCAGGGGCACTACATTCTTCTGGTATAGTTATGGGCCCTTTTGGGGGTGAGAGGGTGGTGAAGTTTGCACTGAACCTGTCTGCCAGGATGTTGGCTATATCGGTCGGTTCAGTGTATTTTGTGCCATTATGCACTAACTCTGAGCAGATCTGAGAACTGCCACTTAGATTCTTGACATAGCTAAAGAATGCCTTGTGGTTATTGTTCAAGTCCATGGCAATTTTTCTTTCGAAGCTAGCCTTGGATGATTTTATGAGGGAACGTAGTTTCTTGCTGATACTGATCAGGGATGTCTTCCCTTCTTGGGATTTTACTCTTTTCTGTACTAGTTTCTACTATCTATTGCATAGCTTGTTTATGGCAGGGGTCCACCAGACTGGTTTCCTTTTCTTGGAGGAGTGAGTCTTGGTTTTGTTTGGGATAGCATGAGACATGCATTCTTGAAGGTGCCCATAGAGTGCATTAGTAAAAGATTTTGCAGCTTGGACAGCATTACCCTTTAGCATGGGGGCTTTGAAACTTCCCACCATGGTCTTAAGTAACATGAAGTTTGCTTTTGAAAAGTTTTTCACAGTGGTTTCTTTGACCAGGGGTGGTAGCGGAATGTGGATATCCAGAGTGATTAGTTTATGGTCAGATCTAACCAATGAGGGGTTGACGTCCAGTGTGAAACACCGGTCGCCCATGTTGGTGATGACAAGGTCCAATATGTTGTCACCTCTGGTGGGGGTGTTGACCAGTTGATCCAGGGCATTTGAGTTTATAAATTCTAGGAAATGTTGGGCAAGAGAGTTTGTACTTGAGTAGTTCTCCCAGTTAATGTTTGGGTAATTGAAATCACCTAATGTCAAGGTGTTTGGTAGGACATTTATGTTTCCCAGTGTTTTCAGGAATGTGGAGTGGGGGTCCTGGGACATGGTGGGTGATCTGTAGCAAGCTATAATTTGAATAGCAGTTTTGTCCGTTGTTAGTTGCACATCGATGATCTCGGAAGCATCGTGCTGTGCCACTAACCTGGAGGTGTGGGTAACCTTGATGAATATGGATACTCCCCCACTTTTTGTATTTCAGTCCAGGTTTTGTGGCCAAAATGTATGGTGTGAGTTGTAGCCTGGTAGTGCTGGGGTGCTCTCTGGAGCCTTAAACCAGGTTTCTGTTATTGCACATATATCGATTTTCTCCTTACTGAGGAGTGCCTTGAGTGCGTGCATTTTGAGGTTTAGACTTCTAGCATTGAGTAGCATTACCCTCAATTTTTGTTACTTGTGCTATTTAGGGCAGTGGGTTTGTCTTTTGAGCCTTGCCTAAAAAAGGCACTATGGGGGTGGCAAGAGCCTTGGCCACTATTTGAAAGCCTAAGGGTGACAGGTGCAAGCTGTTTCTAGCGAAGCAGCATGGCTTGTTGAGCATGCCATCTCAGGCTGACAGACACTGGATCCCCTTTGAATGACACCAGAAGCTTAGCCAATTGTTGAAATTGATAATTTTTTCTCTATACCGTGGTATCATTCTTGGTGAGGGCAGGATGCTACTCAGGGTCAGGGTCAAACCGGCCTGTGCTACATGATCAGAAAGAGCTCCTCCATATCTCTTTTCATGTAGTCCAGGGAGGTACGGCTCAGGTCATTCATACCAACATGGACAATGACAGTCATATTTGCACTTGTTCTGGAGTGACCTGAGTGCTTCTGTTATGTGACGGATCCTGGCTCCTGACAGGCAGCTAACAGTAACCTTCTCCTTGTTCAGCCTAGTGAGTGGGACATCAGTGTGCCTGTCTATAGAGTCACCTATTATTAGTGTGTTGTGTATGTTATTTTGCCTTAAGGGCTGTGATTGCATGGCACACTGGTTTTGTGAAGTATGTGTTTCATGGTTTGTGTTGGGGGGTGGAGGTTGCTTGGATGTCTGCTTTGGAGGTCTCTGTTGCTTTTGCAGATTTTTATTTAGTGCCTCTGAGTATGTTTTCATTTATTTAGGTGTGTTTTTTGCCGGTGCTGGTTTCATAGGTCTATGTGAGACTGGTGGTGTGATGCAAGTAATTCCCTTCTCCTCTTAACTGCCTGGTCCAGTCTTGGGTTGAGAGAGCTTAGCCTCCAGTTTGGCTGTATAATTGCATCTCTTGCATGTATTAGTGTTTGGTGGAAGAAGTAGAGGGTTGTCTGTGTATATGAGGCAATTGTAACATTGCCTCAAAATGCCCAGATTCACTAGTTGGACCTGAGAGTACACCTGAAACTGCCCTTTGGACATGCCTGGATGGGTACAGTGAACTTTTTTACTGATTGGCTGGTAGGGACGAATAGAGAGCCTTGTCCTTCTCTACAGTATAGGGGGGTCTAGTGCTAAAGGTTATTAGTGCTTGCTATGAGTTTTGAGCAAGTGCTGCGATGAGAAGTGAATGGTTTGAGTGCTTAAGTTGAAAATTTGTCTAGTTCCAAAGGAAAAATTGAAGAGTAGACTTTGTGCAATAATATGTTTACAATCCCTTTTTTGGGCCAAATTGTCTGCAATACAAGCTGTCTCTGACATAATGGAAGGGTGTAACATTGACCAATATGTATACAGATGGGTACGTATACATCAATGACACTCAGACTTTTGACACATGTAGTTGTATGGATGAAAGCGAACAACCCCATTGAAGGGCAGATAAGGATGGAATGACAATACATCTGTATTTATTTCTGGTGAACCTCTACTTTCCATGGTATACTTACAGAAACCAATGAGTTCCAAGGGTTTCCATAGTTGCATGTTCACTAATGGATGTACTGATATTCACTGATGCTTAGTAACACGTTTACTATAGATACTCCAGAAATGCAAATATACCCTTGTTCATGTCGGGTTATCCTGTACTGTCTGTGGTATGCTTATGGAAACCCATGATTTAAGAAGGTTTCTGTAAGTTGCACAATCACCCATTTAAAGATACTTACTCACTGATACTTTGTAATACACTAGACATTTTTCCTACATTTAACCTGATACACACACGACGGAGATAGCATTGACTGTTAACTGTTTATTGTGTCACTGTATTAGTATTAGTGCATGACAAGTTATGTTGATCTGTATGCCTATCTACTTTGATTGGCATGTATCACATTGTGTTGCCTAATATATATTAACCATACATTTTAGTATGATATGTGTTGCTGAATGTGGTTGTATATGACAGACATTCAACATTCTTGTTTTAATCATAGTCATTATGCTAAGATGTGAATGAAACTTAGGAAAATCATTCATGCACAAATGATTTTGTGCTGCAATGGCTGTGCCGTTGGCTATTAATTATAGTGCTATCCACTAACACAGAGATGACCTATATAGATGTTCCATATTTTATTTTTATTTATTTAACATTTGTTTACTGGGATAGTCCAACTGGATACATATTAATTTTCAAAGTTTACCCGGGGAGAAAAGCTCCACATAGACAAGCTTACATAGATTACACAGAAGTTATCAAACAATTATAAAAACAAAGTGATTATATACAATGGCTTAGTAGTGTTCCCTAGTAGGGACTCACAATTCTTATGGACAGACACAATTAAAAGTAAGAGACATCAGATTGGAAGCACAGCTTGGTGACTTAGTTACAAGTTATGATAATTACAGAATATGCTTTCAGTTTATAACTTAATCAGGGTTGGTACATGGGCATAGCCAATTCACTTTGAAATACTGTTCGAGGTTTTTTTGAAGAGACTTTTGGAGGATTGTAGGGTCATATAGTTTGGCAACGAATTCCAGATTTTGCCAACAAAGTTGGAAAACAGGGATTCTCCAGCAGAGTTATTAGCTTAGTGGGTTTGGACCAGTAGTTTATCAGCTGACTGTAGGGATCTCAGGTTGCTATATGGCTTAATAATATTTTTAAATGAGGGGGTATCCTCAGGGTGGTACAAAATTTTGTGCACTATTAAGAGTTGATTGAATTAAGCCGGGCAGTTCTAGCCACTCTAGTTGTTTAAGGTTCTGACAGTGGTGGATTCTATAGGTGGAGCCAGTGGCGAATCTGGCAATATGATTGTAGCTATGGGACAGCTTACCTAGTTTAGATTTGTTGAGGTTTGAAAGTACAGGCGAGGCATATAAAATAATAGAGAGTACATGTGATCGGGCGATTGCAGTCCTTGCCAGTGGGGTTAAAAATGTCTTGTTTTTATACAGTGATCCAAGCTTCTTATTGATGGTCTGTATGGCTTTGTTGACCTGTAGGTCAAATTTGAGATTATTGTCTATGATAACCCCTAGCAGTTTGGTGTGATGATCTGGGGAAATAGTGGTACCATTGTTAGATGTGACAGAGAATGAAAAGTGTGGTAGATCTACTAGTGGGGGAGAAGAGTAGAAGTTTAGTTTTATTGGGGTTCAGAAGTAGGCGTTGTTTGGTGAGCCAGTTCTTGATAGTGTTAAATGTATTTTGGGTTAAGGTTTGCAGTCCAGATGGGGAGGTGGCTGAGCAGATCAGAGTGGAATCATCTGCATATTGAATGCAGGTAGCGTTAGGGATAACAGTGTGAAGATTGTTGATAAAAATAGAGAAGAGTAGTGGACCTAGTATGGACCCTTGAAGGACACCAAGTGTGAGAGATAGCTGGCTGCAGAGTTTTCCCTGCACAGTACCGCCTGTTGTCTACAAGTCAGGTAGGACTGGCACCACTGGATAGCAGGCTTGTTGAGGGAAATAGATTTTAGTGAAAGATTGAGAAGTTCATAGTTGACCATGTTAAAGGCTTTTGATAGATCAGGAAAGAGGGAAGAGGTTAGCCTATTGTCATTCCTGTTTTGGTTTATGGCAGTAGTAAAGGAAAGGAGAGCTGAGGTGGTGCTGTGGTATTGCCTGAAACTATGCTGGGAGTTGGATAGTAAGTTATTCTGTGTAATGTATTGCATTAGTTGCTTGTGTACACATTGCTCCATTATTTTGGCTAGTGGGGAATGAATGGCAATGAGTCTATAGTTGGATATGTCTGAGGAGCTACCACCTTTATGGAGTGGGATAACGTGAGATATTTTCCAGAGGGAGGGGATAGCCTTTTCAGATAAGTTTCTATTGATAAGGATAGATATGGGATATGCAATGGCATCTGCAGCTATTTGTAGGTACTCTGCAGGGAGGAGGTCAGCAGTGAGGGTGGTAGGTTTTAATTTTTTTAGAAGTGTTTTGATACAACTAGTGGATATTGGTTGGAAGCTAAATTTGGGGTGATTATTGGGTAGATAGGGTATGTGGTTTAAGTTAGAGGGGGTTAGTTGATTTGCTAGGGATTGGATTGTTTCAGTGAAAAAGTTATTAAAGGTGCTAGCTATGGTCTCTTGGGAACTATGGGTGTAGTTAGCCGGGGTTGGGGTGGTGGAATGACTTGGACGAAGTAGTTGATTTAAGCCTTCCCAGAACATTTGAGGGTTGTTATGGTGTTTTTGTAGGAGATTTATCCAGTAAAATAGATTCTTTTTTTATCATTCCTGAGTTGACAATATTTTAGATGGTCAGGTGCGGCTTTAGTTCTTCTCCAGCTGGCCCAGACTCTGTTTCTAGTTTTGATTTTAGCGTTGGTATCTTTTGTGAGCCATGGTGCCATATTTGATCTAGTTTTTATTGAACATGCTGGATCATGGGAATCAAGGATACTTAGGAATTTAGTGTTAAAGTGATCTATGGCCTCCTCTAATGTTTGATTTTTTTAGTTTTGACCAGTCAACTGCTTTTAATTTGTTTTGGAATATAGCAGTGTCAAAGTTTTTCCTGTTTCTGTTTTATATTTGGGCTGGTGAGAGTTTCCTGCCTTATGTGTTATGATATTATCATATGATGATGTTACATGTATTATGTCTTCAAATGTTGTTTTCACATCAAATGTGGCCTAATATATGTAACAGTAATATACAGGAAATTAGTATTTTACTTTACCTTGCATTGGACAGTGGTGTATAACAAGTCCATTATTATATGTGTATAAAGTCATCATGTTGATATGTGATTCCCCATATACCATGTGATTATCACTATCTTCCACCAAAGATAGGGAGACATTTTCTCTCCAAGAGAAAATTATATAATTGATTTTCTGTTCCAGCATAGATGCAGTTTGCTTGACAGATGGAAAACACTGGATGGAGGAATGAAGTTTAGACAGACCTGACCAATATGATCACTGTTGTAGGTGGTTACAATCAATCCAGGGAGGCCTGTGAGTAAATCTGTTCTGATATGATCCTCCATGCATCTAACAGAAAATGCTAGTATGTGAAGTTGAGGAATGCCACCTGTGGTGGCCCAACTTTGACTCCCCTGGACGAGATAACAGTTTTCCTGGCATCACTTCATAACACCAGCTGAGATCGCCATATACCCAGTAGAGGTTTTGAAGCAGGTAATCCAGGATATACATGCATCTTGTACAGTTCAAAACATTGTTGTATATATACTACCTCATTATGTATTGCTGTTTCTCATATTTTACTGTGTTGTTATATTTGTGTTTCAGCAGCAGAATTGCTCTCTGCACATGGGAGCACACACATACTGGAGATACTGATGTTGATGATTTAAAACTGTATAGCTCATCAGACGAGGAACTAAAAGCACAGCTGCAGGTTGTTAAAACTTTTTCAGATGATATTAGAATGCCATTTGGCCTTGATAAATGTGCAAAAGCAACCTTTAAAGCAGGAAAACATCAGTTTGGGACATGAATGTGATATAAAACAACTTGAGCAAGTGGGAGTCTATAAATATTTGGGAACTGATGAAGAGTTGGCAATAAAACATGAACACGTGCATATAAAACTTAGTAGTGAGTACTTTAGAAGACTTAAATTAATCCTGAAAACAATGTTTGACGTCCAGGAACAAAATCCAAGCTATAAACCAATTTAGTCTGCCTGTCCTAAATTACAGTTTTGGAGTGATTAATTGGCCCCAAAACGTGTTGGACAGATTAGATATTAAAACAAGAAGGATGCCTCATTCTCACCAAATGATCTATAAAAATCAATGCATACCAAGATTATATATTCCCTGTTCTGAAGGAGGGATGGGCCTACTTGAAATGGATTACATGTACAGATCTGCAATCATGGGACTCCACACATATCTGCTGACCTCACAAGACCCAAATGTAGTGAAAGTTTTGAAACATCAGGAGAATAAATCTAAGATGACTTCTATGCTTAAACTGGCAGAAGCATATCGCCATCAAGCAGGAATGGAAATCTGACCAGAAGTAGATAAAAATCAGACAGCAACTGAATTTGCCAAAAATCAAAAGAAAGAATATAAGGTGAAAAACCAAATGAAAAGGAAAGAAATATGGAAAAATCATAAATATAGTGGCAAATATAGAAAACTTCTGGAAGAACCTCATGTTGATCAGGAGCAAACGCAGGAATTGTTAAGGAGAGGTGAATTCAAACCAAGAGATGAAAGGTTAATATTGGCAGCCTGTTATAAAAATATGTATTAATGTGGGTATGCTTAATGCCAAATTAATAATCAAGTGTTTTTAATACGCTTTTCGTTCTATTTTTCATGCACTGTGTTATATACAAATTGAGTTTCATATGAGACTGAAAAAGATGCTTTTTGGAAACTGCAGCATGCTTTCTGAAACTTGCAAGTTGCCCTCTGACCTAGTAACTGCTAGCACAGCAATATTCTTGTTTATGCCTTGTGGAAATGTACTTGAGAAGCAGGTGTTTATCTGCTAGGTCAGAAGTATATGAATGAACAATGCCTTATATTATAAATGTAATGATTCTAGACAAACAGCCTTGTCCAGAGGATGGGAACCTCTGCAGCTGCAGTAATTTAAAGATAAAGTAGACAAAGGATTATTAGAGAAATGAACTGCTAGCATTGTGCTTGATTTAGCCATAGTATCTTGAATGTAACATAACAAGTATATAACTGAAAGTAACCAAGGCCATGTTGTTTTCCTCAGGAAGTTTCACATAAAAATTGTTTAAATCAGCAGAAATTCATGGGAAAGATGGTCAGCAGATGATGATGAAAAGGTGGTAATCTGTTATGTCAGTATGGTAGGACAGGATTAATTTGATAACCTATAAAAATGAATGTATTTCCTGTTTCTGGTTAGACAAACTCTGTATTAGCACGTTTTTGTCTCCTTGCTGCAAGATTAAAGTGCCTTAACCTGAACCTACCGTGTTTTGATAATTTTTAAAGTATATTTTTCCTTTGACAGATTGGTCCTTCGGACCGGAAACGTATCTCTCGCTCTAGGCCTAGGTCAGAATTGGGCCCGATGGCATGCATCCGTACGGAGAAGAGGCCAAATCGGCTCTTCTGTTTTGAAAGACCTTCGACTGAATTGTCGTTCGAAAGAGGCCAGCCACTGTTTCTGATCTGGGATTGGAGGACGAGTCAACAATCCGGTGGATCAACTCATGGAGGGTCAGGTAAGGAGGAATTACCTTATTTCTGTTTTAAGATCAAGGACTAAGTACAGAACTGTTTTTTGTCAGGTAAATTTGCGTATGCAGATCAGGGACAGAAAAAGGGGTTACTGTTTTTTGTCATAGATCAGGGAAACAGAATAGGTAGACAGTTATTCTAGATAAACTGTGAAAAGGTATAGATTTGTGGTACCACATGATAGAAAGGGTCACGTAACAATTTACAGCTTAGCTAAGACACCAATGGGAAATCAGTGCACAAAAAGTTCCCGGGACACGCCCCTAACTGAAGACGTAAAGTATATGCAATTACAGCGTGCCGATAATGTTAAATATTACACCAAATGGGTCGATAAGTATAAATTCGAGGGTAATTTAGATAAACTTGCACTTATGAAACTTGTAAAACAGTTAAAAATAGACGCAAAAGGTCAATTAAAAAAGCAGAGACAATTAGGAGTCCCTCAGGCGCATAGGTGGCTTGAGGAAGCAAACCGTAGGGAACAGAAAATTAAAAATTCAAAGACAATGTTCTTAGACAAAGAAGACAATAACTTAGTAATAGCAACGGCCCCTCTTTCGCCCCCTCCACTTCCGTTACCAGAATATGAAGCGAGTGGACGAGCTGATCCACCTCCACTATACCCAGCTGTCCCTGCGAAAGCACAGCTGTTTGTCAGGGATCCTATTGAGACTAGGTCTCGAACACGCGACTTGAGGAGGGAGATTGAATTAAATGAATTAAACAGAGCATCACAGGCTATGAGTGAAGAAGAGATATGTCCACTCATAGAAGTACCAAATCCTCAGGCAGGACAGGCAGGACAAGATCCGACTCTTTTGGTTTATAAACCGTGGACACCAGAAGATATCCGGAAAGCCACAGAAGGTATTCCCCACCCAAAAGTGAATTTTAGAAAATTTTTAGAAGACTTACAGGGTATGAGATTAAGTTACCATTTAAATAGAGAGGAAATAGAAAAAGTAGTTAGACAAATTGTGGGTCCAGATTGGCACATGATCAGTGGCGACTGGAATCCTCGTGACGCACAACTTAGACCACTCCCACATACTAATGCAGAACTGGATGGCAGAGTGAAAGGTCTGACAGACTGAATCTCTGAAAAGTGGAAGCCTAGGGCTGATTGGACTTGCATTAATCAATGCATTCAACAGGAAGGTGAAACAGTTGATAGATATTATGCTAGACTGTTAGAGTGTTTTAATAATCACTGTGAAAGGCAGATACCAGAAAACCAGACACATGATTCCTCATATGAACAACAGTTAAAGAACACATTCTTGAAGGGTAGTATAACTCCCATTAGTAGCTTTATTATGAAGCATATGGTAGATCATCGAACAAGTAGATTACAGCCATTACTTGAATATGCTAGACATGCAGAAAGACAGTTTAATAGTAAAAAGAAAACTCAAGTATTTTCAGCAGAAGATGGGTCAGAAGTATTTGTAGTACAAACTGGGAAAAAGGGTAAGAAAAATACCCAGGGAAATAAACAATCTGACAAACGATCAGAAGATTTCGGGGAAAGAAAGAAAAAGGGTGAATGTTTTAAGTGTGGGAAAAAAGGATATTTAACGAGGGATTGCAGGCTAAACAAGATGGCGACTACAGAAAATAAGGAGGATGAGGAATTACTATATGATAGTCAGGAATCATTGGAAGGGAGTGAGCAGGGAAAGGTAAGTGAAAATGTGATAGCAGGAGTAGAGGATGTGACACAAGGGGTAGAGGATGTATATGAATACACAGACATAGAAAAAAATGAAATTTTAGACCTAGCTCTTTTGA
Organism: Protopterus annectens; assembly: GCF_019279795.1. Classification (NCBI taxonomy): domain Eukaryota; kingdom Metazoa; phylum Chordata; order Ceratodontiformes; family Protopteridae; genus Protopterus; species Protopterus annectens. The sequence continues at coordinate 1,379,307,032 of NC_056743.1, forward strand.
GCTTAGAGCTTTACTTAGCAGACACAAAACCAGAAGTGACGCTTCTGGTAGAGGGGAGGGAAATTAAATTTTTGTGTGACTCAGGGGCTTCAAGGAACCTGATACACCCTTCCAAGCTACCGGAAGATACAGAATCACCAGATTATATACTAGTGAAAGCAGCCAATGGACAGCTGTATCGGGAGCCACTCTCCCATGACATAACAATAACAGACCCCGTTTCAGGGATGACTCAGAAAAGTAAAATTGTAGTTTCTGCAAAATGCCCAGTAAATCTTTTGGGTAGAGATTTGATGCAGATATTTGGCATAGCCATAGTTCCAACCATGCAGGGTATGGAAGCACAGTGACAAATGGACACTTTTGTAGTGCGACCGGAGGGTGAAATGTATTATTGGTACAGCCAGGACTTGGTTACGACTGGTCCAGGGGCAGTAACCAAAGAACTGATGAATGTAGCCAGCAGCAAGTCCCCCTCCCTCGACATTGACAAACAGCATTTGTTGCATTGTACTCTATATTACTGTAATAGACCAGGACCTGATAAAGATTATGAACAAGAATTGTTTCAGAACCATGCAAACAGGCTAGTATTGCGAAACTTGTACTGGGATGCAGAAGGGAACAGTGTAGCAAGCTGTTCATTGCCCCAGGAATTTTTGGCACTTTACAAATCTAATCGACTGCCACATGTTAGTTTAACTAAGAACAAAACTTTAAAATGGGCAGACTTAGGTGAAAAAGTCACGAGGTGGGAGAAGCAGACAGAATTAGAGCTCTCCGAACAAGGAGTACAGAAACAGAAATTGAACTGGATTACACAGACACACCCAGCTGTACACTCACAGGCTAGTGAGAATAGCTGAGTATTACTCTTATTGGAAGAAGAGAAAAAAGCCTTGCGAGACATACCAGATATTCTCTGGTCAGCAGGGAAATCAGATGTAGGACTTATACGAACAGCAGGAACAGTTACCATAACGCCAAAATCAGCATTTAGACCCCAGAAAAGACAGTCCCCGGGATTCATGAACCTTGCGCCAGGCGCCAGCATAGCGTCGGCGTTATAACGCCAAATATGGCTGCTTAGCGATTCAGGTATGAATGAATTCCACGTGCACTACCGGCGTGCGGCGGACGGTCCCCGCCCCCCGGCGTAGGTATGCAAAACACACTGTGTGCGGTATTGCACCATGCAAATGAGGGCAATAGCGATCCACGAAGTGGCGCAGGCGTAGCGTAAGGGCACGGCAATGTAAACCAAAAAAACGGTTTACATTTACCCAAACATACCGGAGGAGTAACGGAAGGCTGTCAAAGTCAGGTATCATATAGGTGCAATATGCCAATGTGGAAAGGCACCGAGAATGTCCAAAGAAAATATGCAAAAAATGTAAAAAATGACATAAATGGCACGTACGTAGAAAGAACAGCAGACCCCCGGGATGTGTGCACAGAAGTTGTAAAGCAATGAAATAATATGATAATGTCCGAAAAGAGCATTAGAACACAAATCAGCTGCACAGCCACCACACACCATAGTATGTATGGAAAGCTGCAACCCCAGCGCAATGGTTGTCAAGGAGTGGGCGGTGTCCGCGCCGTAACCAGGTATTACTAGTCAATTGCATGCAAATGAGGCAGATAATAGTGAATCGCAAAAGCGCCAGCGTAAGGATGGAGCAAGCGTGGCGGTACTACACCGAGGAGTGGCCTACACCAGATACATGTCAACCACACAGGGGTGTGCCACTGTAGGAGGAAGGATATTGGAGGACAGCAAACCTGGGCTGTACAATGCATATTACAGCATCATGACTGGCGTGTTAGGAAATAGATGCGCTGACAGTGCCGAATGCGCGTACAAATCCATGTGCACGAGGACGACTACGTTCCCGAAACCAGTCATGTGACGGCCTCACCGGCAACAACCAGGGATATAGGAAGGTAATGCTGAGAATACGAGGAAATGCGGAAGCAGTGTAAATGTATCCGTAACGAGCAATTAACACCAATCAATGCAGGAAGGGCAAACGCCGGCAGCTGATAAGTCTGCATGCAGACTCCTGCAGAACGGGAAAGAGGAGGCATATGAGAGCAAAGATAATAGGGGATGTAGTAGAAATGCAAAGAGCAAAGAACCGAAATAGCACAGCCAAGTACAGATGTAGCATAACTGCGGCCACAGATAAAATGCATCATATGCCATGTGCGTGCAGGATGCAGTAATGTAAGATGCCAGGCGAAGGCAATGCAGGCAACTGTAATGTTACACTACAGGCAGTACCGTTGCAGCTGCAAGCGTAAAACCACGGAAATAATCCATGGATACGGCCGCACAGACACACCCAATGACATCACCGGTATACAGCACAACAGTACTAAATGGGAATGCACAACACAGCGCGATTTCCCAAACGCCGCACCGTAGGGTGTAAACAGACGGGGAACTTTTAACATGTATATGCTGGGTGCTGCCGTGGCCGTGATGCATAGGTATGTGGCAGAGACAGACGGAGTTGCGGAGGGTGGTGCCGACAACTTCTGTTTTAAGATCAGGACTAAGTACAGAACTGTTTTTGTCAGGTAAATTTGCGTGCAGATCAGGGACAGAAAAGGGGTTACTGTTTTTGTCATAGATCAGGGAAACAGAATAGGTAGACAGTTATTCTAGATAAACTGTGAAAAGGTATAGATTTGTGGTACCACATGATAGAAAGGGTCACGTAACAATTTACAGCTTAGCTAACACCAATGGGAAATCAGTGCACAAAAGTTCCGGGACACGCCCTAACTGAAGGCAGCCAAGTATATGCAATTACAGTGCGATAATGTTAAATATTACACCAAATGGGTCGATAAGTATAAATTCGAGGGTAATTTAGATAAACTTGCACTTATGAAACTTGTAAACAGTTAAAAATAGACGCAAAGGTCAATTAAAAGCAGAGACAATTAGAGTCCCTCAGGCGCATAGGTGGCTTGAGGAAGCAAACCGTAGGGAACAGAAAATTAAAAATTCAAAGACAATGTTCTTAGACAAAGAAGACAATAACTTAGTAATAGCAACGGCCCTCTTTTCGCCCCTCCACTTCCGTTACCAGAATATGAAGCGAGTGGGCCGAGCTGATCCACCTCCACTATACCCAGCTGTCCCTGCAGCACAGCTGTTTGTCAGGGATCCTATTGAGACTAGGTCTCGAACACGCGACTTGAGGAGGGAGATTGAATTAAATGAATTAAACAGAGCATCACAGGCTATGAGTGAAGAAGAGATATGTCCACTCATAGAAGTACCAAATCCTCCAGGCAGGACAGGTAGGACAAGATCCACTCTTTTGGTTTATAAACCGTGGACACCAGAAGATATCCGAGAAAGCCACAGAAGGTATTCCCCACCCAAAAGTGAATTTTAGAAAATTTTTAGAAGACTTACAGGGTATGAGATTAAGTTACCATTTAAATAGAGAGGAAATAGAAAAAGTAGTTAGACAAATTGTGGGTCCAGATTGGCACATGATCAGTGGCGACTGGAATCCTCGCGGACGTGACAACTTAGACCACTCCCACATACTAATGCAGAACTGGATGGCAGAGTGAAAGGTCTGACAGACTGAATCTCTGAAAAGTGGAAGCCTAGGGCTGATTGGACTTGCATTAATCAATGCATTCAACAGGAAGGTGAAACAGTTGATAGATATTATGCTAGACTGTTAGAGTGTTTTAATAATCACTGTGAAAGGCAGATACCAGAAAACCAGACACATGATTCCTCATATGAACAACAGTTAAAGAACACATTCTTGAAGGGTAGTATAACTCCATTAGTAGCTTTATTATGAAGCATATGGTAGATCATCGAACAAGTAGATTACAGCCATTACTTGAATATGCTAGACATGCAGAAAGACAGTTTAATAGTAAAAAGAAAACTCAAGTATTTTCAGCAGAAGATGGGTCAGAAGTATTTGTAGTACAAACTGGGAAAAAGGGTAAGAAAAATACCCAGGGAAATAAACAATCTGACAAACGATCAGAAGATTTCGGGGAAAGAAAGAAAAAGGGTGAATGTTTTAAGTGTGGGAAAAAAGGATATTTAACGAGGGATTGCAGGCTAAACAAGATGGCGACTACAGAAAATAAGGAGGATGAGGAATTACTATATGATAGTCAGGAATCATTGGAGGAGTGAGCAGGGAAAGGTAAGTGAAAATGTGATAGCAGGAGTAGAGGATGTGACACAAGGGGTAGAGGATGTATATGAATACACAGACATAGAAAAAAATGAAATTTTAGACCTAGCTCTTTTGAGCTTAGAGCTTACTGTAGATACAAAACCAGAAGTGACGCTTCTGGTAGAGGGGAGGGAAATTAAATTTTTGTGTGACTCAGGGGCTTCAAGGAACCTGATACACCCTTCCAAGCTACCGGAAGATACAGAATCACCAGATTATATACTAGTGAAAGCAGCCAATGGACAGCTGTATCGGGAGCCACTCTCCCATGACATAACAATAACAGACCCCGTTTCAGGGATGACTCAGAAAAGTAAAATTGTAGTTTCTGCAAAATGCCCAGTAAATCTTTTGGGTAGAGATTTGATGCAGATATTTGGCATAGCCATAGTTCCAACCATGCAGGGTATGGAAGCACAGTGACAAATGGACACTTTTGTAGTGCGACCGGAGGGTGAAATGTATTATTGGTACAGCCAGGACTTGGTTACGACTGGTCCAGGGGCAGTAACCAAAGAACTGATGAATGTAGCCAGCAGCAAGTCCCCCTCCCTCGACATTGACAAACAGCATTTGTTGCATTGTACTCTATATTACTGTAATAGACCAGGACCTGATAAAGATTATGAACAAGAATTGTTTCAGAACCATGCAAACAGGCTAGTATTGCGAAACTTGTACTGGGATGCAGAAGGGAACAGTGTAGCAAGCTGTTCATTGCCCCAGGAATTTTTGGCACTTTACAAATCTAATCGACTGCCACATGTTAGTTTAACTAAGAACAAAACTTTAAAATGGGCAGACTTAGGTGAAAAAGTCACGAGGTGGGAGAAGCAGACAGAATTAGAGCTCTCCGAACAAGGAGTACAGAAACAGAAATTGAACTGGATTACACAGACACACCCAGCTGTACACTCACAGGCTAGTGAGAATAGCTGAGTATTACTCTTATTGGAAGAAGAGAAAAAAGCCTTGCGAGACATACCAGATATTCTCTGGTCAGCAGGGAAATCAGATGTAGGACTTATACGAACAGCAGGAACAGTTACCATAACGCCAAAATCAGCATTTAGACCCCAGAAAAGACAGTCCCGGATTCATGAACCTTGCGCCAGGCGCCAGCATAGCGTCGGCGTTATAACGCCAAATATGGCTGCTTAGCGATTCAGGTATGAATGAATTCCGCGTGCACTACCGGCGTGCGGCGGTCCCGCCCGGCGTGGGTATGCAAAACACACTGTGTGCGGTATTGCACCATGCAAATGAGGGCAATAGCGATCCACTGTGGCGCGAAGGCGTAGCGTAGAACGGCAATGTAAACCAAAAAACGGTTTACATTTACCCAAACATACCGGAGGAGTAGCGGAAGGCTGTCAAAGTCAGGTATCATATAGGTGCAATATGCCAATGTGGAAAGGCACCGAGAATGTCCAAAGAAAATATGCAAAAATGTAAAATGACATAAATGGCACGTGCGTAGAAAAGAACAGCAGACCCCCGGGATGTGTGCACAGAAGTTGTAAAGCAATGAAATAATATGATAATGTCGAAAGAGCATTAGAACACAAATCATCAGCAAAGCCACCACACACCATAGTATGTATGGAAGGCTGCAACACCCGCGCAGTGGTTGTCAATGAGTGGCGGCGGTGTCCGGCGCCGTAACCAGGTATTAGTAGTCAATTCCATGCAAATGAGGCAGATAATAGTGAATCGCCAAACGCGCGCCAGCGTGGGATGGAGCAAGCGGCGTAGCGGTACTACACCGAGGAGTGGCCTACACCAGATACATGTCAACCACACAGGGTGTGCCACTGTAGGAGGAAGGATATTGGAGGACAGCAAACCTGGGCTGTACAATGCATATTACAGCATCATGACTGGCGTGTTAGGGAAATAGATGCGCTGACAGTACGAATGCATTACAAATGCATGTGCACGAGGGCGACTACGTTCGAAACCAGTCATGTGACGGCCTCACCGGCAACAACCAGGGATATAGGAAGGTAATGCTGAGAATACGAGGAAATGCGGAAGCAGTGTAAATGTATCCGTAGCGAGCAATTAACACCAATCAATGCAGGAAGGGCAAACGCCCGGCAGCTGATAAGTCTGCATGCAGACTCCTGCAGAACGGGAAAGGGGAGGCATATGAGAGCAAAGATAATAGGGGATGTAGTAGAAATGCAAAGAGCAAAGAACCGAAATAGCACAGCCAAGTACAGATGTAGCATAACTGCGGCCACAGATAAAATGCATCATATGCCGTGTGCGTGCAGGATGCAGTAATGTAAGATGCCAGGCGAAGGCAATGCAGGCAACTGTAATGTTACACTACAGGCAGTACCGTTGCAGCTGCAAGCGTAAAACCACGGAAATAATCCATGGATACGACGCACAGACACACCCAATGACATCACCGGTATACAGCACAACAGTACTAAATGGGAATGCACAACACACAGCGATTTCCCAAACGCCGCACCGTGGGGTGTAAACAGGCGGGAACTTTTAACATGTATATGCTGGGTGCTGCGTGGCGTGATGCATAGGTATGTGGCAGAGACAGGCGGAGTTGCGGAGGGTGGTGCCGACAACTACCGTGAGGCCTCACAGGAGAAGGAGAGTGTTCAGACCAAGGGTGACCTACCAGGGCTGCGAGACCTGGAGATAGTAGAGCGCTACAGGGTGGACAGGGACACGTTACAGCAAATAGTGGAGCTGTGCGGCCGCGCCTGAGATCAAGAGACAACAGAGGGAGCCCATCCCAGTGGACACAAAGGTATGTGTGAGCTTGCGAATACTGGCTACAGGTACCTTTCAAAGGCCCACCGGGACATAATGGGCATCTCACAGGCATCAGCATCCAGGGTACTACACCAGTTCCTGGATGCCATGTTACCACATGCCCATGAGCACATAAAGTTCCCCACATCTCAGGAGGAGTTGGCTAGCAATATCCGCCCCTTCCACCGTGTGGCACAATACCCGGAGGTCCTGGGTGCGATGGACTGTCGCACAGAGAAATCAAGTCACCACCTGGGGAGCAGGGTAGACGCTACATAAACCGCAAGGGATACCCCTCCATCAATTGCCAGGTCGTTTGCAATGCGCAGGGCATTATCATGGATGTGTGTGCTGGCAGCCCTGGAAGCTACCACGACTCCCATATCTGGCATGCCTCACAGCTGTATCAGGTATTCGCCAGTGGGGACATCACACAAGGTCACCTTGTGGGGATGCTGGCTACGCACTGGAGCCGTGGTTGATGACACCCATCAGAAATGCACACACACACATGCAAGAACGCCATAATGAGGCACACGCACAAACGAGAATAATCATAGAGCGTGTGTTCGATGTTGAAATCACGGTTCGGTGCTTGGATACATCCGGTGGAGCCTTGCAGTACTCTCCAGGCACAAGTGCCCACATATTCATAGTATGTTGTATGCTACACAATATGATTCTGCGGAAACAGCTGCTGCAGGGACATAATGCCGGAGGGCCACCAAGCCCGCCACAACTGCCAGGGCAAGCACAGGCACAGGGCGTGCGCCCACGGACACACTGAGCCAGCCCCAGTAGGTAGACAGGCGTGCCCAATATGCCTACGCCCTGGCAAAGAGGGAACGCATAGCACATACTTTGACAGTGTAGGCCCCATGGACTGACACCTCCTGACCTGCACACACAGTAAAATGGACGCCACACAAACATGTCCGCCCGTAATGTGTACCGTATGTGCGGGCGTGTGTGACACCAACAAAGGCACCGCCAAACACTGCACACCCAAGAGACAGCAAAGCATGGTACGCAAACACCTCTACCCGGGCCGGTACAACAGCACACGGCGTAGCCATATGCTGGCACTATCGGCGCAAGGCGACCACACATGTAGGCATTGGCATACACAGATCGCGAAATACATAGCAGTACACATGTAGAAACATATGCGCATACACAGATAGAAAGGACAACAGGGTAATATGGAACCCAGGGATGCAAGGTCACAGATAAGTAAGACGCGAAATCACCACATATTAAACATAGTGACCGACAACCCGATCATCCTGGAGGGTGGTCAGGGCAGGTAACGCCAGCCATGGAAATGTTAACCTGCAGCAATACATATCTGCGTGTCGGGATGGTCACCGGTCCACGGTACAGTAACGGGATATGTGTAGGGTCACCACCTGTCCCACGTTGTGAGGGACAGTCCACCGTTGGGCAGTTGTGTCCTGCAAAAACAATGACAAAATGGCAAATGTCCTGAGATTGTAGGACAAAACCATTTCCCATAATTACGCTATCAGTTGCAGAAAACAGTTATTTTGTAGAAGAAACATCTAAATATGATAATAAACAGAATAAGCAACTGTAATGCTACAGCTTTGTATTCCGTCAAAAAAGTGAATCGCTGTCCTCTGTACTGGCCGTGGGTATGTGTTGGCATGCAAAACCTGACGTACGTACTAAAAATGTCCCACCTTGGCCATTTGAAAAGGTGGCAACCCTACATATGTGCGTGTCATATCCATAGGACATGAGTGCGGAGATACACGCCGCCACCGGCGATGCAACGGAGGTATTGTGTCCAACCGTCGGTGCGAAAGCGGAAAGCATACCAGTGAAGTGTACGACATTATGAGGAACGTACCTCATCTGGGGTGTAAAACAGTGCATGTTCCTCACAGTTCCTCCAAGTTCCACATTGAAAATGTCTCTCAAACAACCATTGTTAGGAATGTATATAAATGACACCCTGGTAAATACAATGTACTCATAGTAAGTTAGTAAAGGTTCTTCACTGTAAGTAAATCATCATATCATAATCAACCTATGACCTACTTAGCTGAAGTTGTCACTATGCCATTACTATGTGTTCCACATTATGCCCATGTGTTTCACATTACTACTGTGTGTGTTCCCCACTCCGGCAATAGAAGGTTGACAGCCATGGCGGCAATATGTGTATGTGTGAGGTGAGGTTGTCGTGTGTTCCGCTGTGTGTGTGTAATGTGTGCCAGTGTAAACTGTGTATGAAGGTGACATGTCACAGCGGAGTGTAATAATAGGCGAGCATACAGTACAGGAACCATAGGCGTATGTACAGCAGTACCCACAAAGTAGTACCGACATCTCCTCAGTGGCTATGCACGTGGCGGCGTAAAATGATGCAAAAGCGCAAATGTCCCAAAAGTGTACCACAGGGCCATAGCAAACAGGAGATGCAAAGGACGCATGTACAAACCACGACCGTAGGTATGGCGGCCATAACGTACACTCCACCACGGTCCGTCAGCAGCGTTACACAGCATCAGGCATGTACGGCGAAAATCTGAATGTGCCATCCCGGCTCCCATCGTGATCAGTCACGGTCCGGTAAATACCAGCGGTGTGTTCCGACCGTGACGTAAGCAAGCGACACGAATAGGAGGCTACGGTAGCATACAGTCCGCCCCAAGTATAGGACCACAATCACCGTAACTATAAGCGACAAAATGCCAATTGATGGTAGGCGTGTACGAACATCTGCAGATATATAACCGATGTGAAGGAGGAATACGTGGAGGAAGCACACATGCAGGGGATACCGACAGCACACGACATCAACAAAACAAATATTCCCGGAACAACACACAGGTAACCCGCAGCTCCCTAAGCACGGATGGAGCACACACACAAGCATATCTGGTATGTATAAATGCAAGACTCACACACCGTCGCCGTCACCCACATCCGCAGATATACCCCATTGCACATATCAAAGGGATAACAGCTAAAACAGTAGCAAACACATACAGGCAGTGAATGACAGCGACATACCCACAACAAGCTCCTGGGAAACACTAGCAGAGGCTCATGCATCCATGCATTCGCTATGTACAGGAAAATAACAGCCAGGTAACACATTTGAATGCACAACGCCATCGACAGAGCCGCCAGGACACGGGCACCCACATGTCGAACACAATACCATACCCAACACACACAATCCACGGCTAACACCACAGCGAAATGTACCCGACAACACACATAGCGGATGCAGTCACACAAACATGATACAATACATACCATCCTCACGAAGGTATTGCAAATAACCAACGGCCACACGAGGAAAGAACCATGGCCTAGTGCCGACGCGTAACGAACGAAAGGAAGGGGGATCACCGCTGATATGCGCATAAGTACACACCGAGGAACAGCTATTGGCCTGATTAACCCACATGCATCAGGCGACGACGAATATAAGGAAGACCTCCTGGATATTCAAACCGTATGTTCATACCGAACTAATCCAAACAGAGAAAGAGAAAGAAGGGAATAGAGACGAACGCAGAACAAAAGGCCGGAAAGGTATGTCGAACCCACGACATGTACTGGTGTGTAACGCACGATACGTATGATGAATCTGTACAGTATGTGAACGGTGTGTGTAGGTAAAGATACCTGTCCATCAGGCAGAGAGAGGCGAAGGTTGGATATGTAATGCTAAAACGCGCAGCATACCAACAACTGTGGACAACGTGTGCACAGCAGTGGGACAACATGTAAACACCATGATAACCCCAGGGCGACTTGCCACCCTTTCAAAAGGCCAAAGTGTGAAATCGCCGGGACACACTTCAGATGTTACAGGTGGACACATACCCATGGTCAGTACAAAGGTTAGAACTCTACTCTTTTGCATAATGAAATGTGTAGTCTTGTAGCAGGTCAGTTGCTTATTGTGTGTCTTGTAACAGTTAGGAATGTACATACATAAACAAGTATGTTATGCAACTCCTACATAAGAATGGGATATAGTGATGTCCCACAATCTCAGGACATTTGCCATTTGTGATACATTTGTCAGGACACAACTGCCCAAGGAGGGACTGTCCCTTGCAAAGAGGCACAGGTGGTAACCCTACCCCAGGTCTGCCATAGGGGTTGCAAACACAGAACAATGCCACCACCCACGCCGATGTTGGCAGTGGATATCCAACACTGAAGTGCCACAGCAGGATAGGACATTTATGTATAGTGTCACAGCACACATGTGCATGGGCATATACCGTCGATGTCATCACGGAATGCGCCGCGATGTGCACCTATCCCACGCAGTAGGGGCGACTATGTCAATTATGTGTAATGCAAAGCTGGCATGATGGATATGTTCACAAATCATAGACAGTATCACAGGCATAGCATGCATGATGGAGCGATGGGCTAATGTTATATACATACACAAGATATGTATGGCCTGCACATATGGGACAATGTAGTAGCAGAATAGGTACTCAAAATGGAGGTAACAGCAAGTGACCATGTCCAAACGTTCCATAGCAGGTGCAATGTGTGCCACAATGATGTCCAGCAGGGCCGTGTGTAAACACATGTGCAATGTACACAGTACTGACACCCCCCCCATGGTAGTGTCCACTGAACGGCAGAACTGGATGTCACCTGTCATGTCTATACAATACGTCCACTGTGGTGGTACCATGGGTGTGTGTCACCCACCAGCAAGGCAGCTATCACACGACTAGTGACACAGTGTGCCCCTGTGGGATGTGCACAGGACCTATGTCCCACAGCATGGTGTGTGTCCAGTCTGTGGATGTCACACAGATGCCCGGGCTGAGCAATGTGGCATGTGTGCACACATGCAGGACTGCCACACCCCCCCTGCCCACAGCAAACGCTATGTAGGAGTACTACATGCATCAGTACTGTGGAGAACATGGCCCATGGCAGAGTACATTACACCCCTGTGTTCGTGGCATGCAGGTGAGCACAGATGTGTTACATGACTGTCATTTGCATATGTCAACTGTCTGAGCTGGGTAGACAGCACAGCATGACTATACTGAGACATGTAACGTTGTATCCATTGTGTAAGGTACACCACACATGTGTCATTGTAACACGACCTCGTGTACATGTGTGTATGGCACAGGTACAAGGGCACCCAAGGTATCAGCTAGACATACGGTCCAGAAATGTGTAGTCCTGCACATGTGTGCCCACGCTATGGTGTAATATGGCAACCACAGCACCATGTGGGCCATGTGTGTACATCAACCATGTACAACGTGATATGCCTGTATACGGACAGTATCCATGTGATACACACCGCATGACTGTCAGTATGCAAATGTGATGTGTATGCACTATGTGTGATGTAACTGATGCAATGATATCTACATGATATATCTGCCACACTGACACCTGTATGGGTGTCAGCAACATAACAGGATGAGCTAGAATGCTGCCAGGTATGTAGAAGTGGTACATGTAGGCATGTACAGTACTGTGTGACAGCAGGTAGTGTACGTATGCAAATACTGAGCATGAGGGGCCACATGTCTGGGGAATGTGCAATGCCACACGTCCCTGAAATGTTGGAGTCAGCATGATATGCCTGCACCACTGTGTGAACTGTACAGAAGGCACATGGCATAACATGCCGAAACATACGGTACGATGTGATGCAGGATGTGTACACTGTCAATAGCATAAAGTGGAATGGTGCTGAAGGGCAAAGAGCGGATCATGTCTGATGTGATACCCTCTGTAGCACCCAAACCACCCATGCAATAATATGACAGGTGGCCAGCATGGTATGTGGTGTGCTGTGGCGCACAGAAGCCCAACAAGGGTGCCAGGAAAGGCATGCAGGTAGTCATTGAGTGTGTGAAGCATGTATGTCAAGATGTGGCCCAGTGCCATACTGAATGGCCCAGTCATGGGTGTAGAGATGCAGCCCCATACGTGCAATGCAGTACCATCCATGTGTAGTGTGATAGATGTGGTAGTGTGGTGGTCAGGGTGCACAACGTACATGAATGGGCTAGCAGTCACTGACGTGTGCTGCTGCAGAGACATGTAACAGCCAGGTTGGCGGGATACAACAACTACGGCGGTTGGAGGTGACATTGGGACTGTGTTCCCAGACATAACATGTGCATGACAGTACTATGTATGTGTCCACAGGGTTAATACAATGTCCAGCCAAGGATTGGAACCCTGTAGTGAGTGAGAGTGTGTATTGTTGGTAGGTACCCCATTGGCAGGCAGGATGCCAGCAACATCTGTGTCGTCAATGCCTGCATGACCGTGGTATGCTGCATTGAATGTGGATGTAGTCAAACAGCGAGACATACCACCACACGGCGGGGGGCCCCACCCTGCAATGTCTGGCGGTCATGTGTGGTAGCTAGCTGTGGAGTATGTCATGCACCAGCAGGACACACCATGACTGTCAAGTGACACACAACACACAGGTGAACAAAACTACCGTGCAACAGCCTGCACATGTGCCCATACAGCGTGTGCATGGAACCAGAATACCACTGTGGCGTCTGTGAAAGTGCCAGCACCACCATGTCTCAGTGTGGGATAGCATGGTCCCTACCAGTGTGTAAATGTAGCAGAAGTGCACTGTGATCACTGTTGGCATAGGCACATAGACTGTCCATCGGACGGGTGCCATGCCCTCAACTACCTCTGTCAGTGGATGTCAGTAATACCGGCTGTAGTGTGTATGTACCATGCATGCTGCTATGGTTGTGTGCTTAGGGTGTGGCTAGCAGGGATGGTAAGCATGGATGTTCAGCAAACAGAGGGGGGAGGTGTGTAGGCCTAGCATACAGACACATGGAGGTTTGGTGCATGCTGAGGGTATTGCAGGTATGGTATGTGTCGTGTAATGTGTCACCCAGCTATGCGTACTGCATGGCCAAGCATGTGTGGGCACGGGAGTCCATACTAGGAAGGTCCTGTTGCCCGCAATACATAGCAGTAGCAACTGTCCCAGGTGCAATGTACAGCATGCCAACCCGACTGGCATGTAACCTGTGGTGTACAGTGTCTGCACTGTTGCGTGTCACAATGTGTGTACTGGCCACAAACATGGGTATCTGAACATGGACTACCTATGATGCAATGTGTCATGGGAAAATACAGTATGTGTGTAAATCACGGTGTGGTGTGGGAACCACCCACCTGTGTGTGTTGCAGTCCAGGTATGTGACTGGGAGGTATGATCTGTGTACAATCTGGACTGGCAGGTGTGCCGTGTAGGGCATGGAGGCATGTCCCAGGCACCGATGATAAATGACATGTGTGCTGTACTGTGTGTGCAGTGCTACTGTACAGCACAGTGGAGGGTGTAAGCATTGTCACACATCACTGCATGCTGTGCCCACCTGTGACAGCCCTGCCAGAGGCAGACATGTGACACCGCTGCACAGGCAGCATAGCATGAGAAGATGTACATGTGGGCTGCACACCTTAGCCAGATGTCCACCGTCATGTGTGCCACGGTAGTGTGGTTCAACATGACTATCAGACTGGACAAACAGCACATGCCTGCATAACAACAGTATGACCATAGTCAACAGTCCCAGTGACAGAGTAGGCCAATGTAGACTATCCCTGCATGCAGACCAGTGGCTACTGGACACCTGGCTAGACACACACCTGGACGGTTAATTCACCATTGAGCCATCACATGTCCACGTCCATGTGGGCCGTACAATGTCATCACAGGGTGGTCACAATAGCAGGTGGCAAGGCAGACACGGTGTACCAGGTGATGTGTCATGTGTGCATATGTTGAGTAGCACAGCCGTTCACATGTCTGCAACATACTGGTGCACGATGTATACTGTTACATGATGAATGGAACTGCACTGTCACCCACTACAGGGCCAGCTGGCACAGGTGTGGTGTGACTGGTGTAACCCATGTTTGCACAGGATACACACTGCTGTTGTAGGCAGCCATGCTGGTGGCCACCAGTGATATATGCAGTGGTCATGCAAACATACCGTACACAGTGTTCAGACAGGAATGTCAATTGTCGTGGACGATGTGCTGCTATGTGAATGTGGGTGTTTGTTGTGAATGTCACACATGCAGAAGACACCATCAGGTGCAGTCATGGTTGTCAACACCGGTACACACATCCACAGCAGTCAGAACCCAGTCCCGACAATGTGTGTCAGTCACCCTTGCACCGTGTGACATATATGCACATGGCGGAACACCTCCCACTGTCATCTAAGCTGGCTACATGATGGCTGGAATGTGCTGTAGAAATGTACAATGCTGGTAGCCCAATGAAGTACCTGGAATCAGACACAGTACACTATGTCAGCCATGTAAACCATGCACAACAATGACTGCCCAACAGACACAAACAATGCATTGACACATGGAACATGTGCTCATGACAACCCCCACTGAGGTATGTTGCACATATAGATGTACAATTGTCATCTATGGCCATAGCATGGATGCAGACACACATACTCCACAGGTAGTACCATGTGATGTCGGTAGGGGCATTGCTTGTGTATATGTCACAGTAGATGTACACAGACATGTCCTGCATAGCCGTCATGTAGGGGTAGCTGTGGTATGTCACTACTGGACATGCCCATACAGAGTACCATGTCCCGCAGGAGATGTGTTAGGTGTGTACCACATGTGACATGCTGACAACAATCTGCGATGTGTATGGCTGCCGGTGTACCTGTGTGACAATGTCTGTGATGGGTGCAAAGGCACATAGTATCGTATTGTATGCACACAAGCCCCACATAGCTGCATAGCCCGAACATACAGTACAAGGAGTGTGTGGGATGATAGCAACCAATGGTGGAGATGGGTATGGACGGCGGCCCACAACCACATGTGTGTGTACGGTGTTCACGTCCACGACACATGAGCATCTGAGAGGCTAGCGTCACAGTTGTACAGGGTCGCATGTACATATGTTCCATAACATTCCTGTATGTCCCACCACTGGCCTGTGGACCGATGGACAACAAGCAAATGTGCAGGTATGAGATGTGCACAGCACATCACAGATGCCTACCGTAGAACAGGCCTACCATGTAGACATGTGCACAGTAGGTCTGCGCCACCTGCAGTCAAACACGTTAGGTGCCAAACCACATCAATAGTCCGGCCAATGACACAGATGGGCGTGCATGCCTCTGTGTATGTATGTCTGTGAATGGCTCCGGCATAGCAATATAGCCGTGTCACCATTGTGAACAACAATATGAATGGGTCGTATGTGTGAGGGGTGCATCATATGTGTATGGTCAGATCGACGATACCATCAGTGGGCCTGCTATGTGAACATCCATGTCCCCATACACGGATACCTCTGCTGAGGCCAACACCACATTCACACAGGGAGGGATGGCAGTGTGTAGTGCAGCAGCAGACATGTGGGTGGCAGCGGGCAATGTATGTACACATATGTGTTACCCACATCAGTTCAGGCAGATATCCATGTGCATGGGATAGCGGTGTGTGTACACATACAGCACTGTGTCGATCAACATCCCAGCACATAGCACCTGCCAGGGCTACAGTGTATGCATGGATGTGTGATACCTGCATGCACCACACACACCCTCAGCAAGCAGCGTACAGCATACCTCGCTGGAGGACAGTGTCCACACCATGGTGATAAACATGTGGAATGTCCATTTTCACACAGCTATGACAAAAGCAATGGACAGCCACCCTGCCAATACCGTCAGCCCCTGAGTGGGTCACACCCATTGCCATGTATGTGGCATACCCTGCCATATCATGCAGAGATGGCCAGCAAGGCTGCATGAGCTATCACGGTCCCACATGGTGCAATGGACTAAAGGCACTCTCACTATCAACCATACACAGTAGTAATGTGGTGGCGATGCACCCTGTCATGTTACAGGTGCTGTGTGATGCTCTGCACAATGTGTGCGTGTACACGCTATGCATGGCCTTTCCTGCCAATGTGTCATGGTTACACATTGCTCCATGTATCACATACGTAACACAGGTGAGCTGGGGCAAGTTGTCCAGCACCGGTACAGTGCTGTGTGGAAGTACATGGTACAACACATGCATGTGCAGGTGTCCATGTGTATGTGTACAGTGCCGCTGCTGATGTTCACAATGGACACAGACGTGATGTGTATTGACATACACAGTGTACAGGTGAACAGTAGCACAGACGTCACATGGGGACATATGCCAACTGATATGGACATAGGTGCAGCCAGGTACACATGTCCATGGCAGGCTAACATCTACCTGGTGCGTGCAAGGTGTGATGGGGTGGCACACAGATATGATGTGACACCCAGTGCTCAATGGTGTGAAGCCACAACATCGGCTGTGTCACCGCCATGATGCCCTTCACAGATCACTGTGCAGATGTCGTACATGTCATAGCAATGCATTTCCAACAGTATGCCAGCACAGCAGTGTGAATGTGACCTGCCACCATCATTATGTCTTCCAGATAATGCCAGCGTTCGGCTTCCACCATTTAGCCGACAGGAGGAGGAGGTCATCATACCATACCTCCAGAGTAACTACAACGCCCTGTTTAGCCATGTGCCACAGCAGGCACAAGAAGCGGCAGGAGATGTGGGAGGAGTTGTGCAGGAGGGTGAACAGCGTGGCGGAACCAACCGCAGCTACCAACAAATCCGCAGGCACTGCACAGACCTGATCCGGCATGCAAGACAGCGTGCGCTGCAATCGCCAGGCAACAACGTGGGACAGGTGGTGGGCCACCAACACAGCCCCACTCACAGCTACGGAGAGCTCCTGGCTGGTCTGGGGACACCCACGGAACAACACGCAGAAACACCTGCGTCCATCGTGGAGGTGGGGTCTCCCGAGCTATGAGCCTGGAGCTGTATGGTAAGTCAGTGCTGCATGTTTGTATGATAGGCGGCGTGGGTGTGGGTGTCATAGTACAACACATGATATAGCAATACATGCCAGGTATATGGGCACACACAACATACAAAACCATTGTATGCTATGTTGTGTTAGCAGAATGTGCATAGCACATGCAACCACACATGCATGATGTGTCATGCACAGTGCTGACCGTGGATATAGTAATGGCTAATGTGTATACCTTTGTGTAATGCCTTTTACGAATTTACAGGTACGCCTGGCGTGTCGCAGGAGCCAAGGGTCTGTTGCAGGTAAGTCTGTTGCCAGTCAAGCGCATGTTCTGCTGTATTGATATCCCCCATGTGTCTAGGCATGACATGCTCACCTGTGTGTGTCCCCGTCACGGTACACAGCTCGCACCACCCGTCATACAAACCACCCATGTACTGCAGATACACCCGTTACCGTGGGGTGGTATGACACCACACAACCAATTGGTGTGTTACGTGCATTCAGCTATGCATACAATGGTGTATGTGTTACACAATGGCTGCATGTAAGTAGCCAGTATGCATTGGTATGCCAGTGCAGTATGGACACAGTACCACAGAGTGAGTTCTGATCTGGCCAGAGCACAGGAATGT
The DNA here is from genome assembly GCF_019279795.1 of Protopterus annectens. Classification (NCBI taxonomy): domain Eukaryota; kingdom Metazoa; phylum Chordata; order Ceratodontiformes; family Protopteridae; genus Protopterus; species Protopterus annectens. The sequence continues at coordinate 1,379,325,603 of NC_056743.1, forward strand.
TACCAATGTGACCCATGCCCCAGTGCATCGGTGCTGCGTTACGTGACATGGCTACATGCCATGTCCCATGCACGTGGATGTCTGGCTGCAGCATTGTCACACCATGATATGACCTATGCACAACATAGCAGAACATACACACTGTCAGCATATCCGTGAGAATGTGACACGCCACACTAGTATGGGTGTATGTCACATGTGGAGCTGGCCACCACAGGGCCGGTGTGCACAATGTCTACCACACACAATTGTCAATGAGTCAGACGAACCAAGGCCATGGTTGATACCTACAGGCGTGTTGCCACACAACGCACATCCACAGTGGGTACTCACCATTGCACCCTGTACACACATAGTGGGTTCATCAATGTAGTGGACCCTGGACATCTGATGTGGTACACCAGTGACATGACATTCCTCCGCACAGCTACTACAGGTGCCTCGAATGTCCACGATATATGTGCTGCTGAGCAGCTGAACTGGCTTACAGACATGGCAATGTAATGCGTCCAGGTCACGCTGATCAAGCACAGACACATAGCTGTGTCCTGCTACTGTGCAGTGGCACAGAGCCCAGCGACCACACACCGTGACAGCTAAGTGCACACAGCTCACAGCAAACGCATTCTTACCTACAGACATCTCTGTTACACATAAAGTGTATCTGTACACTGTACACCTAAAACTGCACCATCACAGCCATCACGATGTGAATTGCATGGTGCAGGTGGTGGGGACACCATCTTCACATCGTCCACATGATACCGCGCACATGTTTGCAGTGTACATTACATACTGTTGCCAGCCATGTGTACTCCCCAACCTGCCCGCGGCCACACGACGGTGTATCCCGCTAATGCATGCAAACTACCATGAATGTGTGTACTGTGCATGCCCTACTAAATGACACACCTGCCTGTTGTACTGTCCCCACCAGGGCAGTGTACATACTCGCCACTAAGAATGTCTGGTCTGCATTCACTGGTCTGTGTTGTGTGAGATGCTGCATGCCACCTGCATAATCACATGCATGCTGTGTGTGTGTGTGTGTGTGTGTGTGTCTGTGTGTGTGTCTGTGTGTGTGTTTGTGTGTGTGTGTGTGTGTGTGTGTGTGTGTGTGTGTGTGTGTGTGTGTGTCTGTATTGTAAAATCCAATGGTATGTCTTTGTATTGACAGGAACGTGCTGCTGTAGGTGCGTTGTTACTCCCTGCGGTCCATCTGATCCTAGTGTCCCCACAGATACTAGTGGTGATGAGCATGCATGAGGGCACGGGCAGGGGTCGTCACAGGCGGGAGAACGTATCAGAGACTGTGCCACTGGAGAACATCACACATAATGCGTCCCTTTCATCCCCTGCACACGGCAGTTCAGATGCCGACACATACCCCTTTTAACACAGCGTTGCCGCATAGATGACGGGCCAGATCAGTCAAGCGTCTGTTGTCCCACGAGCAGGAATGTGTGGTGGCTGCAGAAGGTTATTGGGGACACACGATGTTGCCAGTGTAAGGACTGGTGCAGTGCTGCGCAGGCATGTGGCAGGTGCTGCCCGTGGGGAGCACCGCTAGACATACACCTGCCGTCCAGGGTGCAGCAGCTGGGTACATAACCAGGCGCATGTTCCAGACTGTAATGGCGGGCGCGAGGCATTCGCACGAGCAACGGGCAGAACCAGGAGGGGCAGAGGCTGCTGCAGAGGTCTGCAATCACGTACCCTAAATGACAGCATCCAGGCATTGGCGAATGCACAGCAACATCTTGCCGATGTTCTGGATAGAAGATTGACCAGGCTTATATGGCTGGTCTCATCGACCGGCAGAGCTTCTGGGCCATCCTTGGCGTAGCACTCCGTTGCAGGAACACCAGGTAGGGGTGAGGCATAAGAGCAACGTGTAGGCGTGTGCCAGCAACACCACCTGCTGCAGGTCACGCGTGTGCGTGCCACCTCCCATGCCCACACAGACAGTGATGGTAGCAGTAGCACTGCAGCTGCTACCACACCATCCACACCTGGACAGAGCAGGCCCACGTGGGCGTGGCCCTGGGCGGTAATTGCCCCCGTCGTGGGCATCGTTCCAGCGGACATGTGACATCGGAGAGTGGACAGTCTATTAGGCCTCCACCGGTCGTGGCCGGCATGCGACCCCAGGCAGGCGTAAGGTCGCCATGTAGCCAGAACTTGAGCACGGTGAGCCGTAACACCTGCACTGTACAGTCAGGGCTGCCAAGCATACCCGTGTGGAGGAACATGCACAGGATGACTGAACTGTGTACACACACACCCACACACAGCAGACACAGCAGACACACTGTAGGGCTCCACCACACCCACATGCAGTCTACATGAGTCATGCCCACTCAATGCACTGGCCCTTACACACACACATGATGTCATCCATTGGTACAGCCCATGCCTGTGGCACAATATATCACCCTGTGCAAAATGATTAAGTCTCTGCCGCAAGCATAACTGTGAAAGCCACACCCATCAATGCACGTGTTAAGCTGACATATTATGATGCACAGGGTGTGTCACGATAGTGAGAGTGTGTATGTGATACCTGTGTCCGCATAGTATCGTTACTGTGTATGTTGTGGTGTGTGTGTATGGCTGGTGACAGGTGTGGTATGTGATGTGTGTTCCTGCACGGACATCATGCAGCAGACATACCATGCAGGACAGGTGCACCATTCATTGATATGTGTGTACAATTGTATGTGTGGTGGTTACATGTGTAGCATCATGTGCGGTGCAGTTAACCCGTATGATGATAACTGATGTGGTGTACTTTGCACGTGCCTACCAGGGAAAGCACTGTAATTAGTTCCCCACGTGTAGTCGTGAGGTGTACCCACAGGCATGTCTGGCAAAATCAGCATAGCACAGTTACCCACATCTGGCATGGACCCCTACGCATAGGCAAGTACATAGGCACACACATGAGCATCTGACAGGATATGTGCCCTGGCATTTACATGTGTGGACCTAGCATTACTGTGTGTGGCATCTAACACCCCTCAGGATGGTGATGCCATATCCATCAGTCCCCAGTCCCTGAGATGCTAAAGCAGTGACACACCCAGAAGGTTGACTGGAAAGCATAACTATAGTCACACATCCGGCCATCGTCAGTAGGATCCTGGACAAAGGCAGTCAGGGGCCTTTCCTTCACATGGCCTGGCACTCCTCCCCGCGGTTACATGTAGTGTGTGTCTGGCTGTTACCCTGTTCCCCAGCACGTCCCACTCATCTTTGGGTTAGGGAGGTGTCACGACAGTAAACTTCTGTGCCCGTGGTTCGCATGGGGCCTGGGAGGTGGAATGTGCCCATGTCGCATTGGTGGGTCAGACATGGCCACGCGGTATGTCGGGCACTGTAGATCACCCACGGGAACAGCTTTAATGCTGTGCAGATCCACAGCCAGTGTCCCCCTTGGCCGTGCACCTTGGCCCACGACACATGTTCCCAAATGCAGCGCTATCCCCGTCTTATTAGGCGTTTGCGCTTATGTCCTTCCGAGTGCTGCAGGCGTCAGCAGGTTAGCCTACAGGCCACATGTGTGCCATTGTGCGCCCAGTCATTGCACTGGTGTGGTGATGTGTACAGGGGTACAATGAACACAACTGATGTGAATTTGCCATTCCATCCAGACCAGGGAGGCCACAATGGAATGTCTCTACACCCACATTGCCATTGTGTGTGTGTTGACAGAGAGTTGCCAACAGGTGTGGTAGCCATTACCCTGGAACATGCCACTCATCTTCAATGGCGCACTACCTACATTTGACATTGGGACGCACATGTTCTTCACACTGGGTAGGGCTGCACCTTCTGGCATTTGTTAGGCAGGCTGCTCTGGCACCAGTCAGCCATGTCTATGACGTTCTAGGTGGATGCACGCAACATGGTGTGCTGGGTGGCGTCGGCCGGCAGAAATATCTCTACACTGTCTGCTACAATCCCCTATGATTGCATGCACATTGAAGGTCGGATGCCACATCTGGCAGGGTGCACAGGAGGAGCCTCCCAGGTCTCCACTGGGTCCAGATATGAGTGTGACAAAGCACCTTCAGCACCAACCCTGTGTGGTGTGTGACCTCCAACCTGTGTGAGAAGCATCGGGTGACATATGTCCCCACATGTATGCTGGCTAGCCTTACATGGGTCCCATGTAGTGTGCTCTGAACGCCTCCCACCAGGTCATGGTATTCTCAGTGCAAAACCTACATATCCCCATCACGGCCTTGGTGAACACTCCAGACTGGACGAGCAGGTTCGAGGCAGGATCCGCTTCCCTTGACTATGTAGTTGTGGGTAATGTTCCGTGGTATTGGCTGTACAAGACCGCTATCCGTAAATCCATGACTACCCGTAGCGGACTCACACAGCTTTGCAGACAACACTTTGTCAAGCGTATAGGTGTGGCTGTTTACAGTCCATAGGAGCAACATTCCCGCATAGTGGGGACCGCCAGATGCCATGCGGTAACCATTGGGGATATAGCCCGCAAAAGTATGCCACATGACACAGTGGTCATATGTGTAGCCGAGGGCCTCAAAGAGGATGGGCACACAGCCAGGGAAAACCACCGTGCCTATTGCTGGCGTCAAACGCTATAGAGATATGGGACACCCCCAGGCCATATGACATAAGCCTTTGGAGGATACACTTGGTGGGATGGATATGTTCCCGTTGGGATGTATGCATGGGCCATGTCCTGTGGTGAAGCGTAGACAATGTCTGTGGGCGCAGCACGTTGTACCATTCTGGACCATTTCCAGGCAGGTCTGTGTGCTCCCCAACCATGTCCTTACCTACAGTTGTAAAACCTGTGGTTGTCTCATGTGCCTTCCGGGTAAGTACTAATTCCCACGAGCGGACCTGATGTTGGTATGTAAATTTTATGGTGACGTGTATGAAGGGGTGATGGTTTCCTACTGCTTCACGCCCTGCCATGTAGTAGCTCCAACTGTTGATGTACAGGTAGTCAGTGGCTGCGGTCCACCACACCATGTGCCTACCTGTGGTGGACAAGGTCCTGATGTCATCATGTTTGCCTGTTGCAGACATGCATGGGTGGTCGGGCAAGGCATCGCGCAGTAGGCGTCCGTCTGGCCTCTGTTCAATAACATTGGCATGGAGGATATGTAGGGTACCATTAATCAACAAGGATGTGTGGTTTTCGTGGAGAGGTCATCATCACCGAGGTCCCCTATGCTGGTGTTGGTTGCCATGAGTGGATGACCAGTGGATCCACTATACGGTCTTGCATCACCATTGAGGCTGTACATCCTGTGTAAATTCGTCCTCACTATACAGAACTGTCAGACATCCCTGGTATGTATGGTGCATGGCTGTTTTATACAGTGGCCAGGTGTGTGAACACCTGGGACTGCTGGCGTGCTGTGTTGTGCCATAGGTAATGGTTCCCCAGGCTGTGTGTGGTGGTTCCAAGTGTCACCCAAACAGTTGCTGTTGTGAGAACATGCCTCACCAGTATCCTCCGGGACATCAGAAGTATCCTGTGTTTCAGGGAGGGTTGTCATGCAAACTGTAAGGCCAGTCCTACACATGGTTAATTCTTGCAATTTATTCCCATATTCCCAACAGCAGCAACAACGTCTGTGGCATGGCCGAGGTTACTGTTGTGTGGCCGGACACACAGGATGGATGCATTCGCCACCCATGCCCGTCGCACTCAGCCAGCCCAGTAGCCATGTCTGATCTGTTTGACTCCAAAGTGTCTGAGCATGCCACTGTAGGCAGCTGTGTAAGATAGACACACAGCACAGTGCACACCGCGGCATCTTTTTAATGTGCAGGTGCATGCCTCTATCGCATGACCCGTCTGGCGGCATGGCCAGGTTTCTGTTGTGTGGCTGGACACACACGGCCAGTCCCATTCATACCCATACCGTCCATATCTGTATGCATGTCTGCACCATGCCGAGTCTAGTGTCGACATGCCCAGTGTCTGTTGATGTGCGATCGTGAGTTGCTTGTTCTGCGGCTTGCAACTTCTTTGTGTTGGTCACAGCGACAACAGGATGGTAACAGACTGCGTGACTGCGCACTCTGTCGAACACCGGCGGGTGCATTGCGTACCGCAATACCCTCAAAGTAGGTATGCCTCTGACAGCGCTCTGCTCAGTAAACTTCGGTAGCGTTCTGTAAATACTTCATACTGTGGTGACGCTGTTCCTTAGCGATGGCGTAGGTTCAAATACGTCCTTTCGTGTGTGTGTGTGTGTGTGTGTGTGTGTGTGTGTGTGTGACGGCGTGCGCATCGCAACATGTGTGTGTGTTTTACATCTCTGCGACTGATTATGCTTTTAGGCAGCTCCATAACACATGCGCAACTGTACCTTCTGCGGGTACGCGTCAACAACCACAATGTACCTGTGACAGCGCTCTGTTTATGGCTTCGATGGCAGCGTTCTGTAAATGCTTCATACAGTAGTGTGTTCATGTAGATAGTAAATGAGACAAATGCAAATCCCTTCCGTATGGTATTGTGTGTGTGTTTCAGCTGCCTCACCGACGTTATGCTTTTAGGCGCTCGCAACACATACCTTGGCTTCTTGCCAACTGTTATCTTCAGGTAGCCTTCTAAGTATGTGACAAGCGCTCTGTTTTGTAAACTAGTGGCGCTGTAAATGCTTCATACAGTGTTCATGTGGACTAGTCAATGAAGTTCGTTCCCATTCGCTTCCCGTGTGTGTGTTTCCAGCTGCGTCATTGGTTATCTTTTAGGCGGCTCAGCAACATGCCTTGGCTATTGCCCTATTGTCCTTCAAAGCGTCAGCCTTTCTAAATGTCACCTGTGACAGCGCTCTGTTGTAAACTCGTGCAGCGTTCTGCCAAATAGCTATACGGTAAGTGTGTTCTATGAATAATCATCCGGTTCGTCACCCATCCTCCCGGTAATAGTGTGTGTGTGTCATTTCCTTCTTTCCGCTGATTATGCTTTAGGCATCACTGACTTTTGTATAATGTTAACTATTATCTCGGGTGACGTCAGCGGCCTAAAGTATACCTGTGACAGCGCTCTGTTGGCAAGCTGGGCCGGCTGTGCGGTGGTATGTTCGTAACCGGTGGTCGTAGGTTAAGTCCCCGTCCCTTCAAGTGTGCGTGTGTGTGTGTGTTTCCAGCTGCCTCTGGGCTGATTATAGCACCAGGCGGCTCCATAACACCTTGCCCAGCTGTTGCCGCTTGTCTTGCGGGTGATGTCAACCCCAACCTACAAGGCGTCCTTCCCCGCCGGCAACTCTGTTTATGGCTTTCGGTAGCGTTCTGTAAATACTTCATACAGTAGTGTGTTCAGCATGTAGATAGTAGTAGAGTTCATCCCCGTCCTTCCGTGTGTGTGTGTGTGCGTATGTTTCCAGCTGCCTCGCGACTGATTAATAGCACCAGAAGCGGCTCCGCTAACTTTTATGCTGGCTATTGCCAACTATTGTCTTGCGGGTGGCGTCCAACAGCCTACAAGTATGCCTGCTTTGACGGCTGTTTTAGCAAACTGGTGGCAGCGTTCTGTAAAATGCTTCATACAATGGGTAATGTTCATGTAGATAGTATATTGATTCGTCCCCACGTCCTTCAAGTGTGTGTGTGTGTTTCAGCTGTCTCCGATAGATTATGCTTTTGTTCACCATGTAGCTATTATAACTATTATCTTCACCCGGGCGATGTCAGCAGCCTACCGTGCCTGTGACGCTCTGTTTGTAAACTAGGTAAGCAACGTTCTGTAAATACTTCCCATACAATGAACATATGATATGGTTGTAGGTTGATCCCTTCCGTGTGTGTGTGTTTCCAGCTGTCTCTCACGACTGATTATGCTTTAGGCGACTCATAACACATGTATTCTTTTCTATTTATCTTCGGGTGATGTCAGCAACCACAAACTGTAATAATGCTCTGTTTAACAAGCTTCCTAGAGTAGCCTTCGTTCTGTAAATACTTCTTATTGGTATTCTGCTTAATTGATGATAGGTTAGTCCCCGTCCACTTCGTGTGTGTGTGTGTGTGGCTGTGTGTTTTGGCTGCCTCGACTGATTATGCTTTTAGGCGCCCATGACACATACCTTGGCTATTTGTCTTGCGGTGGCGTCAGCAGCCCTACATGTATGCCCAGCCAGGCGCTCCACGTCGGTGCTTTCGTACGCCCGCGTTGCCATTGATTCATACTGTACAGGTTCATGTAAATGGTGAGTTCATCTCCCGTCCCTTCCGTGTGTGTGTGTGTTTCCGTTGCTTCGACCATACATCTAGACCGGCAAATTGTTACAGTGTTCGCAATCAACACTGTGATAGTTAAAATCATGTGGACTCCATGACCTGTTTGTGAACATAACATATTCTCTTTGCGTTGTGAAACAACCAGCGTTGCATGTTTCATGAACTGTTGAAATATTGAAGACTTGTGTTGTAATGAACTACGGTGACTATTCTGCTGCAGAACAGTTTGTTGTGTTGCGTACAATATCGTAGCAGCTCGTGTGTTCATAGTATACTTTCTGTGATGTTGACATGTACTGTGTGTTTCGTTAAGCTCGTCTCTGCTTTCTATACTGTGGCTACATCCCATTGCTCGCTGAAAGTGGCAAATGGAAGATGTAAGTGGACATTTAAAAAGGCCTGGATACTTCCATGTTATATGTAGATCTCTTAAATTAACGGGTGATAACGCCATGTCTATAGTATTTGGATATGTCGACCTGTAAATGATGTTTATGTTGACTACCATCTACCTATATGACATTGTTTTGGGGCCATGGGGTGCCCTTAGTATTCCCTGTTCATTGGGTGTTTGCCATGGTGTAACATCAAATCCTATTAATTCACAGAGATGTGTCTCTTCAGTGTATATGGTTGTGCATCTATGTCATTCCAGCAGGCGTGGAGGTGTGCCATTGGTATCTTTACACCGGGTGACCCATCTGTTCCACTGTATGGAAGCGTGTGATCCCCATGATGTGCTGGCACATGGTGTTATGTACGGTATCGCAACAGTCTTTCTTTGAATAAATTGTGTGTACTGCTTTGTATCTGTATTCCTGGGTTATGCGCACAGCAACTGTGGGATTTCCCAGGTTTGCAGCTATGGGTGCCATGGCAGCGTCGAACGCCATCCATGGAGACACCTACTGGACACTAGTATCGGGCTGTGGCCAACATTTCCTGGCTGCATTCTCCATTTCCGATTGGATGATCGGTGTGTGAAGCCTGTTGCGAATGCTTGCATATGCCATGCGTCCGCTTTACCGGGCGGGGCGATGAATCATCTGCCAATCCACCGACTTGCCCATATGCATGCCACAATCCCATGTCTGCAACCTTGCGTCGACAGTACCCTTGCACACCTTCATGTGTCTGGAAGTAGGATGTGGACGTCTGCGTGTGGATGCAACAGCCTGGGAGTCCTATTCCTTATGTCACCATTTCATGGGCCGGCTGTCATCACCAGCAAAGACACCTGTGGTGCACATATCTACCTGTGCACGTAGTCGGCTGTCACCTCTTCCGGTTCTGTGCTCACACTGCCAAGGAGTAATATTTGGGTCCCTGCAATGGACACCGATGTGCATGTCTTAAGTTTAGGACATATTGGACTGTGTCCATTGACTTGATGGGTTTGACTGCATACATGTTTCTGGTGGTGCCATCAACTACATATTATGTGGTCTTTCGTAACCCGTGTCCTTCCACAATTTACCCATAGGGTGTTACTGTAGTCCTGCAGGTTGGCAACAGCTTTTTACATAATCTCCACAGGTACCATTGTGAACTATCCGCCACTGGATTGTGATATAACACAGCGGTATGTAGAACCCTATGTATTCATGACAGTATGTCGGTTATGTGAACTCCATATTTTAGCGATAGTATGGCCTTCCTAGTTAGCGTTGTTGGTGTGCCATTAATATGTGTTCACAGGTCACTTGGTATGTTCCGCCCGAGTGGAAGGTAGTCATACTGGATAGCACCTTCGCTGCTGTATGCGCTGGGATTAGCATGGCGGATGGATGTCTGAGGTACTGTACTGCTGTTTCCATCTGTCCTGTGTCATGCCTACTACGGCTGTGATTCACCAGGCTTGCTATTATGGGTGCCATCTTGTCGTCGTTTGTCCATCCTTGGGAAATGCCTACTGGACACTGATGCCGGGCTGAACACACTTTTCACACATGCCTAGCATTACCCTATGGTGCTTTGCATCATACTGGGGACAAAACACGTCCTGTACCATAGCCCTCCCGCGGGCGGGACAGCGGATTATCAGCCAAACAACACGAGACCCATTTTGCGCCCAGGATACAGGGCTGCAACCCCCGCGATGCAGCATGACACATCGCTGTGTGCCCGGAACTGGGATGTGACCTTTATGTATGGACACGGCAGTCTAGGGACCTGTTCATATGTCACACTGCATGTCATGGGCAGGTATCATCAACCTTAAACAGCTGGTGGTGCATATGTCTGGCGGTGCCGTGATCACGGTATGTACTCGGATTACGGCTTTTTTAGATGCGCATACTGGCAACAAGTCCAAATTTTGCAGGTCAATGACACGATGTGCATTGCCAAAAGTGTAGAGGCGATGTTTGACTGGCCCATCTGGCCAGTGTTGACTGCGCTGTATGTTCCTACGGTGATGGATGTCTGTGACTACCCATTCGTTTGTGTGCTGGCCTATCCCTGTATCCACGTGCCGGTAAGTAAATACAGCAAACCTTGCGTCCTGCCCATCAACTTCATAAGCGACGTTATGGAACATATATCGGCTGAAACAGCACTGTCAAATCTACGATGAACTCACAGTGAAAGGATGCGAGCTCTCTCAACTACTAACGCGGGGCACCGTCCCAGATGGATCATCGCCCAACTATGGCCGTCCTAATCCACTTCCTTCAGGAGTCGGTTTAAGCGAATTAATCAATAAAACTCTGCTCATAGTTGGGTGGACAGTGCTCAAGTCTTGATTATAGCATTGGCATGCGCCACATATCAGTGTTGCATGCCTTACTTCATGGGCAATATCTGACAACAATGTGTTAATATATCTACAATATTGGTAATCACAATCAGTATCCGGTTTATAGTTGATAATTGGTGAGGTGCACCTTAGAATGTGGTGTTGATGAGTTGTGTCGTGTGTATATTAGTAGCATTACGATGTAAAACATGGAATCATCATTTCATTTGGCATATGTTGACAATTATGAATGTAAACGTGGAGACATCGTGGCTTCCTGGTTCCACTGGATACTGCACTTTACGTACGCTCGCATGTCGGATTGTGGGTTCTGTGTACTTGCGCCACATATCCGTATTCGTTTATATATGTTTACCGGTGTCTTAACAGCGGTTACGTGTTTTCGTTGTGACTATTCAGTAACACTATGTCTGATCCGGTTGTGGACGTGCAGAAAGCACTTACAGCTTTATATATGTAACAGTCTTTTGCAGCATGGGCTTTAGCTGCGTGCACGTCTGTTCTATAGTCATAATTCCAGCGTGACTGCAGTCGTTGACTCTGCAACGACCAGTGCGTTAATGACCGTTGTCATTAATATGCATACCCATTAGTACTATGTTACATTTATATCACCCCTTTTTTGTCCGGGCATCATTCCTGCTGGGAAAGATGCGGTGCTGCATCGTTGAACATTCCTAATTCCCCTAAACTCATGGCACAGGATGCATATGTCGTCACCACAGGGCTGTTCAGATGACAGCTGCTTACCATCCCATATGAGCCTTGATTATCAGGGTGTTGCTGTGGTGCTTTGGTTTGGTCTTGGCGCCTGTGCGGGACCGCCCTGACCTCTGTCACGAAATGTTAGATAGAGTTACATGGGCACGTTTTGTCTAGGCCTCGCGGTACCATATCACAGCCCCCCCAATTGGTCTGCCCGTGTGCATCCGATTGGCGGTGTATCCGTTGTAGATCTCGTTATACTAATTACTGCAGGCTGATCAATTTAACCTACCATTGCAACCCTCCGTATGCATAGCCTGTGTATATTACAAAGGGTTTAACGTGCGTGGCGACTTTCACTGAGCCTGAACTGTCCGTTCACTTTACATTTTGGCGATTTCCGCTGCCGCTGCCGGCGTAACAGGTTGAACAGCTCGAACCGGGACATCGGGTTGTCGTCGTTGTGTATTATTAGATGTCTCTGTGGGTTGTTTCACAAAGCGACACATTGTGGTGATGCTTGCGGACATCGCGTCGTCGCAGCGGCGCGGGTGGCGATATGTCTCTTGCCTTTGGCCGGCGGACAGGCATTATGCTGTGCCATTATGTCTGCCAGGGGATATATGGTTTCCTTTGCCCGTAGATGATGTGCCATACTAGCAATGACCTAGCGATGACCGCGTCTGGGTGTAGAGTACTGCGCCATACCGGGAAAGAGTGGCCTTACGGGGTGAAAGTGGTGACCTAGGCAGAGATTGCCACGTCCGGCACCGATACCCCTCTGGTCTCTACCACCGATAGAGGTCTGAAAGGTGCCCCGGTGAGCAACACCCTGAGCGGCTACCTAGCAGCTATGCCTAAGGCGGCTATGTGTGTGGTCCCGCGGGCATCGGACTCGAGGCGTGTACGTGCGTTGGTATGCGTACCACATCCAGCCCCAAGGCAGTCAACACAACATCCATGGGGTCCCCATTGTCCCGGCTGTGCCTCCGGGGAACTCTATGGGAATTTAACCCTTGGACAGCTGTGCAATCCCTAGCTTCCACCTCGGTCTGTACCATTAGTAGCACAGGGCGACTGGTCACTCCACAGATGGTGCCTCCACTGACCCTGAGTGGCCACCACCATTAGTTTGACAAGCCTTGCTCCTGCCAAGCCATGGAGATGGATCATAATGGGACACATAGGTAGGGACATAGGACCGCATACTTTGGATACAACCCAGTTTAGCTTGGTCATAGTCAGATCATGCCCACTTTTACACGTGTTCACTTTAACGAATCAGTCACCAAGGCGTGCTGAGATGCGCTCCAGTCCAGCAGCCTATCCAACCCGGCGGGGCGTCGACACCAATACCCCCTCGGGTATGCTTGATAAACCACGTCATCTTGAATGCAATCATACATGGCATCATATGGGTTTGCAAGCGGAGCTGGAAGTCTACAGAACACACATGGCCATAGTTACTGGTGACGCCATGTCATACTCACCTTCAGTCACAGGTGGTGTCCCATGGGAGGCTCAGTCCTGGGTCCACTATTTCCCAGCATCTCGTTTCAATGTACACACACAGGGGTTATGGTGACAATGTTTGCATCGACTACAAGCGGATGCACTGAATAAACCCACATCAGCACAGAAATCATCCAGGAGTGCTTCACAGATATTGGATAAAGCTGGTACCAGGGCCATGTCCTACAGCCTGATACCCCAGGGAGAGTACCATGAGCATACCCTTCGGGATGAACAAGGTTACCCGAGCTTACCATATAGGTGGCAGTCCGCACTGAACCTTGCGGAGGGGTTACACCAGTGATCTGGGACACGTGTTTGTTAACGTTCGTTAGACATGTTGCTAACATAGTTGGGTAGACCTTCCACATTGCCCACATCATCATGAAGGGATTCACATCTAGATCAGGAGTCATTGTCCTTGTACTCATCACTCAATAGACCTGATTGGGTACAATGCCCGTTCAGAATATCCTGACCTTTACCGGCAGCTGGGCACAACAGTTCTTAAATAAGCGGATGCAGGGTCTCAGGTATATATTGTTATGCCCCGGCGATGAAAGGATTCCAGCTGTATGATTTGCATACCACTTACTGCGGTGACCCGTGCCTGGCATGCCGCGGCTGGGTCGAACCCAGATCTGATGACTATGCTTCCGTAAATGGGTAGATCCTCAGAACCACAGGGCAGCTGGCGTACCTGCACCTTGACACTGTCGTGTCGAGCGATGTTGTTGGGGCCAGTTCATCACCCAGACACTCACTATGCTGGCTGGAGCATCCCATTTTGTGAGGGCAAGCACCTCGCTAGCCTTCTGTTAGTGTTACATGGATGTCTGAGTTGATTGTTCTGCTTCCCTAAATGAATGTTACGGCTAGCACGTGTGAATCTTTACATTTGGTGAATTATTTACAGTAGTCATATTCATCGGTTTATGTGTATATATTATGGTTGTCATATTACTAGGTGTCTGCAGTTCTGTTAATATATTGGCACAATCCGTGGACATATACATGTAGCTTACACAGTCAGACATTTGAAACTTGTTTATGTTGGACCATGTTTCATATATACTCACCATTTTCCGATGAAGACTGTACCTTTGAAGCAATGTCTGTTGTCCTCACTGTGGGATGTATAACCGACAAGGTTTGTTCGCTTGTCTGCCTTTAAGGCATATGGTGGTACCTAGCATCTAATGTAACCAATTAATGCGCCAAATGTAGTAGGTTGGACTACATTGTGTGTAGTCTGAATAAGTCTGTATGAAGCAGTGGTATAACTCAATAGACTATGGTATTGCCTTCAAATTCTTGGGTGTGCTCTGGTTTGGTCACTGGCCAGTCCTGATACCTAAAGTCTTTGCTTTGGACTTCATCGGCTGGCGTTGTCTATGTTTTCTTGTATGGGAATGTCAGCTGTAGTCCTATGTGTATGACTTGTGTAATGCTTTTACTCGACGGTGTAATTCCACGGGTTTGCATTTATGTGTGTATCTTGAATATCATTGTCCATCCATGTAAATTACCTACTATACACTGGTATGAGGGCTTGTACACATTTCACCTGCCATTTGCATTCAGATATGGTGTGCGTGTGTAATACGATGGCCTTACTCACATACACGTCCCTCATGGGAGGACAAGGTTGCCTGCGAGAGCAACACCCGAGGCCAGATTCTACATGCAGACTCCCTTGGCTGCAACAGTGGACAGTACCCATTACACATCCTTCAGCCAGCATGCTGCAGTGTGATGTGGGCTGTAGCTGTATGCATGCCCGATACCACAGGTATTTCTGTGCATGTGTGCTGCAGTTCATGGACAGCTATCATCAACATTGAACACGGCTTGCGTGCCCTATGCTACCTGTAGTGGTGACGACAATTACATCACATGAGTAATGAGGCTGCGGGCATTCTCTGAACAGAATTTTGGGTCCTACAATGGACACCGATGTGCATATGTCAAGTTAGATGTTGTAGACTGGCCTCCACCTGCCCGATGCTTCCACTGCTGGTGTATGTTCCCCAATCGCGGATGTCAAACATTACCAGTGCATGGTGCTCGCAACGGCTGCATTTAGTACTGGCAGACAGGCGCGCCAAGATGGTGGTTACCAACTGCGCTTCCTTATCAGACATCCCAGCGGATATCGTCACTATATTTCCAGCTCGCACCACTGCGGTGCCTTCGCTTTATGCATTCGGCTGGCAATGTTGTCTTAAATGGTGGGAATGTAGTTTACACATCCTCGTGTGCCATTAGTATGTGTTCCCACCGTTGCACATCATTCGCTGTCTGATGGCGGGTGCTCCTCAGTCTGTTGCTGGCAGACTGAGTGCAATATCTCGGTGGTAACACGGTCGACTCTGTATGTGGAATGTCGCTGCCGATCCCCTATGTGTATTTCCTGTGTCATGCCTTACAGCGGCTATGTCATTTACCGGGTTTGCAATTTCAGATTGCCATCCACAGCCTCTGGTGTCCATCCATGACAATTGCCTACTGGACACTAGTATGCGGGCTGCACATTCCACACCATTTTAGCATTCTCCGGTATGGTTTGCATTATTAAGCGAGTAAGGCGGAGTGCTACGCTAAATCCCTCCGGGCGGAAAGGACGCCTGCGAAACAACACGAGCTTTAGAGTCTACCACGAAGTCACCGGCGCACTTGCAGTACCCGTACACATCCGTCATGTGTGCGGGCGTATGATGGATGCAGTTCGGGCGGTACCCTGGGTATTTCTGCATCATGCTTGCGCCAGAGCTATCAGCAACATTAACCACGCTTGCGGTGCATATGTGGCACACCTGGCTATTAGGTTCGTTGGGTGATTAAATAAAGAAGGCGGAAGGCTGTCTTAGACAAATTTTGGGTCTACAATGGACACCACTGTTGCACTATGTAAAGTGCTTGACTGGCCGGACTGTGTCCTTGTGGGTTTCACTGATACTCTGTGTCCAGGAATTGCGGGTGTCTGTTTGAGGCGCCATTCCACATGCTGCTACATAACGACGTGATTTAGTAGTGTGGACAAATTACATCCAAGATGCTGGTTCGCAAATACTCAATTTAAACCGCAGACGTCCCAATGGGACATATCCGTCACTGTATTTCCACTATAACACCACCAGAACATGTTGCTTACCTATGCATTCATTTAACCATGTTGTCTTCATAGGTCGGAATGCCATAGTTTACCTATCCTACTTCTCCTTGTGTGTCTCCCATTAGTATGTCTTCCACAGGTCGCACATCTGTTCCCCTGTACGGTGGCGGGTGCTCCTCAGTCTGTTCCTGGCAGATTGAGTGCTGTGTACGCCGGTGTTGGCACAGAGTCCGCTTTGTATGTCGAATGTCAACTGTAGTCCCTATGTGTATTTCCTGTGTTATGCCTTTCCCCCGCTTTGTCATTTACCGGTTTGCAGTTGTGGGTGCCATCCTGGCCATCGGTGTCCATCCATGACAATTGGGTACTGGACACTAGAATAGGGCTGTACACATTATACACCTAGATTTAGCATTGTCAAGAGTATGGTTTGCATTATTAGCGGAGAGTAAGGCAGGTGCTACGAAATCCCTCCCACAGGGTGGGGATTGCCCTAACAACACCGAGCACAGAGTCTACATACCCAGAATCCCTTGACCGCAACAATTGCCAGTACCCATTACACATCCGTCATGTGTGCGGAGTGATGTGGATGCAGATCTATGGAGCCGGTACCCTAGGTATTTCTGTGCATCTGTGCTGCATTACATGGAGCTATCAGCAACATTAAACACGCTTGCGGTGCATATGTGTACCTGTGACTACAATGAGTTCGTTAGGTGATTGAAAGGCGGAAGAGCTGTCTTTACTCAAATTTTTAGGTCCTACAATGGACACCACTGTGCATATGTAAACTGTAGAGCTTGTCGGTCTGTGTCCTTGTGAGCATTGCGTTTCACTGAAACTGAGTGTTCAGGTATCGCGGATGTCTGTTTGACTACCCATTCCACATGGTGCTACATAACCAACTGATTTAGTACTGTATTGACATACATCCAAGATGCTGGTTACCAACTGCTTCATATAAACCCAGACATCCCAATGGGACATATCCGTCACTGTATCTCCAATATAACAGCCCCGGTACATGTTGCTTACCTCTGCATTCATTTAACCATGTTCTCTTCATAGGTGGGAATCCCATAACACATATCCTACACGTTGTGTGTGTGTTTAGTATGTGTTCCACAGGTCGTACATCTGTTCGCTGTACGGTGGCGGGTGCTCCTCAGTCTGTTGCTGGCAGACTGAGTGCTGTACGCCGGTGTTGGCACGTTTGTCCGGCTCTGTATGTGGATTGTCAACTGTGGTCCCTATGTATTTCCTGTGTCATGCCTTGGCTATGTCATTTACACCTCAGTGGAAACCTCTCATGTCTACAGAGCAGGAGGCTGACAGTTCACTTGCAAGATATATGAGGCGATTTTTGAATAACAAACTTTTGCAGTTAAATTCTGTTTCAGATAAAGAGCAACCTAAATCGGAAGCACCAGTAGCCCCAGGCACCTGGGTCTGGGTGAAGATTGTGAAGCAGAAAAATTGGAGTTCTCCGAAGTGGGAAGGTCCATACCAAGTATTACTGTCGACACCTACTGCAGTCAAGATCGCAGAGCGAGCTTCCTGGATTCATTTGATGCACTGTAAACTGGTTAAAAACTTTGAACTGGACAAAAACTTTGTTACTGTTGCACAACAAGAACAAAATTGCCAGGTACAGAGTGAGTAGAGACATTGAGCAACCTCAGAAAACTTGTATGATTGTTTTTAATTGCAATATTAATCACACTGTTCTTTTTGTTGTGGCCGTTCCTTTTTCCTGCCACAAAGGTTGAACTGATTAGACGTAATGAACCAAACATAGACTGGCATCCGAACTTGAACACTTATCAGGCAATTACACGTGTGTACTCAGAGACTTTTAATGTTTCGAACTGCTGGGTCTGTACGGCCATACCAACAGCATACGGGGGTTTATTAATGACTGCTATCCTCCTAGGGGTCAATGAGACCTGGAAAAATCTGTTTTTTGACACAGTCGCTATTAAAGCACAAGATAAGGTAGCACTGTATTTGCCTGTGACACAAAAAGGAATTGTATGCTTCTATAAAAATGATACCATCCAAGTTGGATGGAGTAAATGCAATGTTACAGTACAGTATAAATGTTATAGAAAACCAAATGATTTGAGTGGATCTTGTAGTACAGATTATGACTCATTTTCAAAATGTATGCATAAGACTCTTGATCAGGTACACCACAATACTGTACTTTTCAAACAGTTATCAGTAATAGATAGGAAAATGTTTCATGCAGGCAGTCATTTCGTAACAAAGTAATAACTAAGGTAGAAGACTGTTATTTTGTATGTGGTAAAAAGGCATATAAATGGTTACCTGAGAATTGGTCTGGCAGTTGTTTTTTGGGGTACCTGGTTTCAGCCATCCGACACACTGCAACTTTGCCTCAGGGGAGTATTCAAAATACCCGAGATGTAACCAAAAAGACTGTTAAGAAACTTGAGAATCCAGTGGGATGAATCGAAGCAGGGTGGAAAGACCATCGTAATGTGGGAACCAAACTTGTGCACATGGACTTGAGTGATGCTGTTATATCCTGGGCAGGTATATCACCCATGTATGGCGGAGTTAAATCAATATGGGAGCTGCGAAAACTGTCCAAACTTCTCAAAATAATGCGTAATGCGACTTTTTCTGCCCTTGAACTGATAACTGATGAACTGAATGCCATGAGAACTGTAGTGATCCAAAACTGAATGGCTCTTGACTTCACCCTAGTGGCAAGAGGTGGGACTTGCGCTTTAATCAAAGAAGAATGCTGTGCGTTCATTCCTGACCATCAGCATAAGATTAATGACCATCTTGAGGTGATTCAGCAAGTGTCGGCCATGACCAAATCAGGCCCAAACCCTCTGACAGATTTTTTCCAGAATGCCTTTGGAGGGTGGGGCTCCATTTTTATGCATATATTGATTGCTATTGGGGTAGGATTACTCCTAATAAGAGTTTGTATTTGTTGCAGAATCCCCTGCATGAAGAGATTAATTAAAGAATTCATAGATATATCCGTATCTGAGACTATGTATCAAAGTACTGAATTTGAAGAGCTGCTAGAATGTGAAACACTTTCATAAAAGTTTAAACTGAATGACTTTCTTAACTGGAAATCCTGAATGGAAGAGGTTAGGAAAAGAAGCAAGCTGTTTATTCTTTTTTGAAAATAGAATAAAAAGTATTAACAGGAGGGAAATGTTAGAAAAATATGTATTAATGTGTATATGCTTAATGCCAAATTAATAATCAAGTGTTTTTAATAAGCTTTTCATTCTATTTTTCATGCACTGTGTTATATACAAATTGAGTTTCATATGAGACTGAAAAAGATGCTTTTTGGAAACTGCAGCATGCTTTCTGAAACTTGCAAGTTGCCCTCTGACCTAGTAACTGCTAGCACAGCAATATTCTTGTTTATGCCTTGTGGAAATGTACTTGAGAAGCAGGTGTTTTTCTGCTAGGTCAGAAGTATATGAATGAACAATGCCTTATATTATAAATGTAATGATTCTAGACAAACAGCCTTGTCCAGAGGATGGGAACCTCTGCAGCTGCAGTAATTTAGAGATAAAGTAGACAAAAGATTATTAGAGAAATGAACTGCTAGCATTGTGCTTGATTTAGCCGTAGTATCTTGAATGTAACATAACAAGTATCTAACTGAAAGTAACCAAGGCCATGTTGTTTTCCTCAGGAAGTTTCACATAAAAATTGTTTAAATCAGCAGAAATTCATGGGAAAGATGGTCAGCAGATGATGATGAAAAGGTGGTAATCTGTTACGTCAGCATGGTAGGACAGGATTAATTTGATAACCTATAAAAATGAATGTATTTCGGGTCAGACAAACTCTGTATTAGCACGTTTTTGTCTCCTTGCTGCAAGATTAAAGTGCCTTAACCTGAACCTACCATGTTTTGATAATTTTTAAAGTATATTTTTCCTTTGACACAGCCCAAGACAGTGGTCTACATACATGCTGGCTTACAAAGTCCATTGAACATGTAGGAGAAACAGATAAATGTAGGTTTTGTAAAACTGAACTGGAAACAGTTGCACAACTTGTCGCTGGTTGTGACATACTAATGGCAGAGGGCCTGTACACTGAAAGGCACAATCATGTGGCAAGACTGTTGCACTGGGGATTGTGCAAACATTATGGTTTTGAAGTGGCTGAGAAGCACTGGAAACATGAGCCACAAAGCATCATAGAAAATGATGAAGTCTACATCACATGGGATCATTCACTACCAACAATTCAAAAGACAGATGCTAGAAAACCAGATATAGTAGTCCAAGAAATGAAGGCAAGAGCAGCATTGATCATTGAAATCACCATACCCAGTGACTACAGTGTCCTGCACAAAGAGAGACACAAGGTTATAAAATGTCAGGATCTGCAAGCAGAAATGAGAGCAATGTGAAAGAAGGATACCCAGACAGTTCCAATAGTAGTAGGAGCAATGGGGTCTTATAAAAAAGAGTCTACCATCATATTTAGATATGCTACCAATACATGTAACTACATACAAATTACAGAAGTAGTCATTACTGGGCACATTGTGGGTGCTGCGAAGAGCACTTTTGGCTGACATCATGAACTTTACTCATACTTTGACTTAGGAATGGGGTCCATTCCTGTCATGGTATTAGAAACCCAAAAGATTTGGAGAAATAAAAAAAAAGGATACCCAAAGTAAGTGTAAAACCGTGACATCTTACAAATACAGTTCAAACATAACACTTCCAGCAACATGTGTAAGGTTTTCATTATTCAGTTTTATAGGTCCATTGACATCTGCACAGCAGCAGCACATCAGGTAAATGTCTCCTAGACTGTTATTCTGATAGATATCTTTTAGTGTCTGTGCCATCTGTCATGACAGTGGAGTATATTGACATGTTGCTGAATCCCTGCCATTATAACCTACAGATACATCACCACAGGACATGGGCCCTGTGGATGCACATATAGACAGACAAGGCATGGTTGTCCACCTTGTTTGTATGTTGTAGCACAGCTGTGATGTATGATATTCTTATTACTGTTTTCATACACTGGTACATCTGGATGACATGTGTACTATATGTCATGTAATTGTCATAATATCCTGCTAGTGAGGTTTATATTTTGTCCTGTGCCTTTTCCTACAGTCATGACTGTGTAGTATACACATGTGATTAACGTGCTTTCTCCGACCACAGGATCTGCATCACAACAGATTAGTCACTCCCTAAATGGAGTGGATGTAAATTGTAAGACATTTCATCTGTTTAATACATATAAGTATTGATAATCCCATCAGCTACGGTGTTCTTTTTCACCTGTATAGGTGACCTGCAATCTGCACATCAGCCTCAGGTTAGTGGTATTTGCCTATATTATGTACTGTGTGTTATACCTGTTGGAATGCTACATTATGGCAAGTATGTGCTTAGTCAAAAAAATATACAGATGCTCGTTGAAACCTCTTGCACGGCAATAGAGAGATAAATCCACAAAACGAAGCCAGCAAGATAGGAAGGTGTAAATAATGATTTATTAAACCCAAAGGAAAAATCCAATAGGTTACAAAAATAAAACAGGATAAATCCAAACCGGTTTCGGCTCAACAGAGCCTTCTTCAGTGGACACAAATAAAAATCAAAAGCAAAAGAAGCCAAAAGCAACTCATTATATATGTGTGGGCACACCTGATACTTAACATCACCAATCACAATAGTGACACAATAAAAAATTAATCATGAAGTTAGAATTGGTCATTAAGACCAGGTGGAAACAAAGCTCCCAGTTTTACTATCCATTTTCTTTCTTTGAAGTTAAGCAACTCATGCCAACTGTCTTTATCTTTGCAAATCCCATTAATGTGGTCAATGATGACAAATTTGAAAGAGATAAGTATGTGCTTAATAATAATGTTTGTCTATGTTTCTGAGTAACAGTTGCATTTCAGACCTCACCTCTGGTAATGGATTTACTCGAGGATATGTCGGGTATCTCTTATTCTTTTTGTTAGTCACATAAGTCATACATGTTCAGTTTGTAACATACTTGTAATCTTTCCTGTTATATAGGGCTTGTGTGCCACACAGGCATGACTATATGAGACCTTAGCCTAAGTGACATTATAGTTATAGTTATCACATCTGTCATTACTAAATGTCAGGATGTAATCTATCTGAGTGTATGTGACACGTGTCATCTTTCTTTTCTTGTAGCGCATCCACTGCATCCCTCACCTAGTAGTCCATCCCCTGGTCGTGAGGTAGGATGTGATGTGCTTCACTGTAATAGTATGGCCTAAGATACACACAGGACATGCTACTGGTGATACAGTCTGGCTTAAATAGTGACAGCCATTTGGATGAGTCTGTAGCTTCAGATATGTAGGAAAACATGTCTAGTCTTTCCAATGACATGGAGACATCAGATGTTAGACATGAGGATGCATCTGCACCACTGTCCCATGCTGAACTGGGTGGTGATGATGACTCTTGCAGGTGACAGAGAAATACTGCCCAGTGTAGTATATATAGGCATGTAGCTGGTGTGCATGGGCATGTGTCAGAGGGGATTCACTAGACAATCTTAATGTACAGAAATGTCGAATTTCAGTACGTCGAGACTAAATAGTGGAAAGTGCAGTTACGTGAAACTGCACTATGTCGAATGTGGAAATGTCAAATCCGCTATCATGGTGTCGTGTTCGTGATGTGTGGTGTGGTTTGTGGATTTATCTGGAGTTTCAGGTAAGTGGTGTTAGTGTAAGGATATTGGGTAGGGATTTTAGTGTATGTGAGTGTGTGTAGTGGTGTTTTTGTGTGTTTTTGTGTTTAGTGCAACCTTGGAGTTAGAATATATAAGTAGGGAGGGTGGGGTGCAGGGCGGCTTGCCCCCCTGCTTATAGGTAGGGTAGGTGTGTTTGTGTGTTATGTTTTGTTTGTTGTTATGTTTGTTTTAGTGTAGTTAGGTAGGTGTATGTGTGTGTGTGTGTGTGTGTGTGTGTGTGTGTGTGTGTGTGTGTGTGTGTGTGTGTGTGTGTGTGTGCTTATGTACTCATTTGTGTGTGTGTGTGTGTGTGTGTGTGTGTGTGTGTGTGTGTGTGTGTGTGTGTGTGTGTGTGTGTGTGTGAATGGTCGCGATTATGCTATTTGTGATTTGGGGTTTTCAGGTATGTGGGTTTTCCACTATTCAGTCTTGAAATACTGAAATTCGACATTTCAGTATTTTGAGATTGTATATTGAATCTGTCAGAGGATGTCCACTTACTCTTACAGGAAAATTAGCATTCCATGGCAAATCATCATGTTTGGCTGTTGGCATGTTGTGAAGCATGGGGCAAAGGGTAATCATATGTGCCACCTTTACAGATGTGTATAGCAGTGCACCCTGGATGTGTTGGCTTTCAACATGCCAAATACATGCTATGTGGTGTTTATTGTTGTAGTGTGTGCTGTATTTTATCCTTCCTCTGCAGAGTTGGATGAGGCTATGTATGGCATCATTAGCCATGGCTCGAATGGAAAATCACAGTCACCTGTTTTTATGGACAGAGATAACGCATATGTTATCATCATGCATACTGTTGTCAGGTATGAAATCTGCATAGATCCTAGCCCTGCAGCTATATGTATCCAGCAGTAGTCCCTCAGGTATTTTGCCATGTTGGAAAGCAGCCCTCAGACCACTTTCCCTCTATATGACAGTACAGTATACACTGTTAGGGTGTGTTGCAATGATATTCATTATGATGCCATCTGCTGAGCACAACACTTGACAATTCACAAATGGCCACCCCTTTCTATTGAAAGTCTCACATTCCTGTACAAAACATGGCAGTCATGAACACAAACTGATGTGCACCTAAAGAATGTAATAGTCATTAAGTACTATGCCTTCAGCATGATCCCTGCATATTAGAAAAAAGGTATATTGCCATACATTACAGGTGTTATTAAAACCTACTTCTTAGATGTTATGGCCTATAAAGATTATCTATAAGGTGTATAATAAAATTAGGCAAGGCTAGGGTGTGGATAGTCATGCACACAACACATTCCCAATGTCCTATTATCTATATTTATGGATGATGTCAATAGAGGCCCATATTCATCACAGCAAATTAACAGGTTACTCCTGTACATGACATGGCATACATAGCAGGATTTCTACAGATAAACTGTGTTATTACCTGATCAATTGGTATCAGCCATCATTATGCATAACAAACATCTGCACAGCCAGCACACACATATATCTTTACAAATGAAAATAAGCATACCATGCAACAATGGCACACATCTACATTGCCAAACAAGTACTGCACTGTTAGACCACTATGAAAATGACAACATAATACAGCTACTGCAGTCTGCAATGGGTATACTTGAAGTATGGCTCACTACATTGGCAAGCAGACTGTGTTCCCTATGTTGTATGTGTGCCTCACACATTTATGCTGAGGTGTGAATATGTGAATCACTCACAACTGTAACTCAAGTGTATGGGCAAGTAATGAGTCATGTCAATAGCTCCCAAGTAACCTATTTGCACTGTGAAGATATAGTAAGAAGAAAAATCAATGGGAAATATAAAAGCTAAAAGCAATGCAACATGGTCATTGGCTGACACAACATCAAATTCTTGGGATGCAACACAACACCTTAGAACAAATGGACAATCATAAAATAGCTGCAACATGTCAGATATGTCGTACACACATTACTGTGTGTCAGAATATCAGTGCCCCACAAATATTTTTTAGCAAGAGCTACCCATGTTGAACTGAAGTATATGCCAGACATAGTCTGCCAATGACAATTCAAAGTTTAAAATGACAGAATTCTACTCACTTATGTGAAGAAGCAAGCTATACATAATATTCAAAATATACCACCAGCTGCATTGCAAACAGCAACAAAAAGCACAACTAACATGTATGCAAACAGTTGCAGTTAAAACCACTGTGACAGTTACACAGAGCTATCTGCCATCTAGATTGTGATGTACAATATAAAACATTGCCCTAAGCAAACATGCCCTGCTCCTAACTCATGTGTAAACTTTTTTTAATGAAATATATACTGGTAAGCACAGGAAATTTATGACTATTGCTGTTACCTTGCAGTTGCATGGTGGGTAGTGTTGCATTAATAGTAGCATGCATGGAGCTGCAAACCAAACCACTCTTCTAACAATGTTATGATATGATCTATTCTAGGTAAAATAATGTGGAAATGTGTAACGCATACCTCTCACGCTTAGCTGCTTCTCCACCCTGTGCAACCACTCGATGCACAATGCATGATTCTTTGCCCTGCAAAAGGTACAAAGCATGTATGAAAGGTAAAGACTAGTTATGGATAAATAACAGTGAAATAAAGTGAGAAGCACATGTTCTCTACTGTTAACATAGAATAGCATTACAGATTCTGCACATTTTTTTATTGCTGTGTTACACACAATACTTTTCACATCAGAAAACTAATGAACATAGATTGAATGCCCTGAAATTCAAACCTGCATCTCTCAGCTATGTTCACACGATAACCCTGACACCTACCTGGCTAGCTAAGCTGGCTTAACTGTGATTGCACAGAGTAACTACAGTTAAACAACTCAAGGGTATAACTGTGTAGGAAAGGAGTAAAAACATAGATCAGGGTTTCCACATTACAAGACTACCAAACTACAATCCAATATGCACTATGTGCTGTGCATTTGTAAACCAAAACATGTGAGCTTGATTGCATGTCAGCACACTGGTCACAACAAAAAACAAAACTGCAACATTTCATAGCTCAGAGTCTGGGATATTTTAATAGAACTCACCTGCTCTTAACAGACAAATATGCCAGAATTCCTGCTCATTACATACATCAAAATGTAGCTTAGGTAGAAGGGTAGGAACTAGCTAAATAGAACTTATTGTTACATACCAAATCATACCTCACAAACATCCCTGATATTCGAGAATATCCCTGATTTAAAAACAAAATGTATATCTGTCCTTCTCACTCACTTCCAATAACATTAGGCGAAAGGTGGTGAATTGCACTTAATAAATAATGACAGAAGTATACAATACCTTAACTTTGACAATTGTATAGTAGTTCACATTCCTGTACACTGTCACTGTTACACATTAATAGTAGTAACATAGAAAATGTGTCCCTGATTGTTAGTGATTATTTCTGAATTATTCCCTGACTGTATTGAAATGTATCCCTGATTGGCTAAGAGTTATATTCCAAGTTTACAGGTGAAGTAGCCCTCTCTGGTTAAAGCCTTACCCATAAAGCTACATGAAAATAGTTGCTGTTGTCAAAAAAATTATGGATAATAGAGATATTTGTACTACTGCAACAAAAAAAACTATACGCATAGGCATGTTGAAGCTAACTGTAGTTACAAACAAGCAGGTATCTATGCAAGCATTTTAAAAATGTTTACACAGATAAAAACATAATGCTATCCCCTATGTAGATTTGTACCCACATGTATCCATGATGTATGTACATTGGCCTCTTGCTTAACCGGTTGAGCTAATAGATAGCACAGTACCTTTGCTCATAACATACTATTGCTGGCTGTGTGCAAGTGTGTCCAAATTTCTGTGGATAATAGAGAAATAAGCATTCATATAACACCTAAGTGCTGTAGCCCTTCATGCTCCACACACAATCAAGATGTGTAGCAAAGAGATTGCATTAAGTTTTGTAATGCACAACATCTGGTAGACATGTTAACCTGCAGTGGTCTTACAGTAATGTGTTCAACAAACAGGTATGTAACAGTACTGTGCACTTTCTAAAGCAAAATGGAGTAATGTAGGTCTGTGTGAGTCTGTATTCACCCATACAGAAATATACTATATGATGGCTGTGGAATATTATGTATAACGGAGAAATTTACAGCTATCCACAGCCTAGATGCTATGTTTCAGTGAATCAACGGCCATGCTGGATGTATAAAATGATGTACTATATGTTGGAAATAAAACAGGTTTTATATTCAATTGTATGTACATCAAAAACAATATTAAAGAAATAGTGAAAAAAGAAATGACTGGTGTAAGGGCTGATATTATTATAATAATAAATTCAGAGTATAACTGTTAAAAGTCTTAATAACTCAGTGGCACTGAATGTGCAACTGTGCTTCTGGAGACACAATTATAGGTGCTTAGAAAAGTCTCGTAAAAATATAGCGCTATAGTATGAGGCTGCTAAAAGCTCAACAGTACCTTGTTTATGAATGAGCGCACACCAAGGCCGTATTCACATCTCCGTAATGGTGTGCAGGAATAAAACTAACTCGCCCAGTCAGTATTCACTTCGCCAAGCGTTTCCACCAAAAAGTTTCTCCGAATGTCAGTGGCAATGCAATCCAAAACAATTAATTCCAACACTAGTAATTCCAATTGGCAATGGAAATGCAATCCGAAAATAAAAATTCCAACACTTCTGTTCTCATAATATGCGTTCTACGAATGCACCATGCAAATAGCCTTAAAATGAACAAAATATTTTATTGTAAAACCAGTCAACGAACAATTTCGACAATTTCGGCTAGCGCTTTCACCTATTGGCTTCCTCAGGCTGTTAAATCAGTGCTAATAGTGCAAGCAATTTATAACTTCAGGATTTCAAAATTCCTGATGTCACATCCTGTCTTAATTTAAAATACTTGATAGCTATCCATGTAATAGCGATACATAGTACCGCATCTTCAATTATAAATTCTTATTTATTAGTACATTATTTATTATACTGGCATTTAACTAATAATAAGGTGTTATTGATTCTATATACCATTTAAAGTACACATAATAGAATAAAAACGTATACATACTGATGTCACTTCCTATACTAAACTTCAGTAATGTATTAGTATAATAGTGATACGTGGTATGGCTAAATCACGTATATGCTTGCATTTTTAATAATGATCACTATTAATTTGTGCGCTGTATATTGAAGTCTTGTATAAGATAGTTTAGTAAATGTATATTAATCATATACAACATATATTAACATAAAAAACAATAGAGACCAATAATAAAACACTTTAGTAAATATATACGACAAGAATGCATGTATATATGTCACAGCTACTTATTGCACGTATTCAACTACTATTTTTATATAAATATAATTAAATTGGTTCATATACATTGTGTAGCTTTCTGCTACTATCGAAACTTAAACAAATAAACCATTCAGGTGAAAACTTCTAAACCAGTGGCATAAAAAATGTATCATAGTGGCAAAATAGTTCATTTCATAGATATGAATTACGTTATGTGGATCTTATTGTATTAATGCACGTTGTATTAAACAGTACTTACTCCGTAACATGCACGGAGAAATATATCAGTATATAACTTCTTGATCAATTATAGAAGATATATTCGTATGATATTTCTATACATATATAACAACTGTTTTCAACTCTGTCCCCGATCATTGTAGGACTTTTTACTAATACTTATTCATATGCGCTACTTTTCAGTTCTTAAAATATATATATTAAGCTGCTAAAATAAAAACGAGTATAATAAAACGCCAAATCACATATCTCGTAGTAAAATTATAAATAATATATTTGCGTGTTGCTCCTTCAATAACAATTGTAAGCAAATACTACTTATTATAATGTGTACATATATACTATAGAAAGTGTTACCAATATTCGGTATATAAATTTTGAGATGAGTGAAATTCCTATAAGTTTAAACATATCACCACTTAAATCAACATACTTGTCATAATACAATGGAATCTGTAAAAATATTTATACATTAAGGGGGAAAAGGATTTTTTATTTATGCTTACTAACTAGAACAGGTTACACGGATTCTCTGTATGATATGGCATAGACTTTCTTAATCACGAACTATATGTTATAATATAATATATTTTGAACATAAAATAGAACATTAGATAATTAAAATTGAATATTCTATAATTATTGATCAAAATAATTCTTATTAATGTATAATTGATTACAGCATTAGTATTTAATTAAAATCATTGAATAATTCGATTACAAAAAATATATTATCATTATTATTGTTAAAAATATAATTAGAAAGCATTTACATCAATATGCATATAATTCATTATCATACTAAAATTTGTTTTTCTCTTTACATGTTCTAACTAATTCAATTTAAATATTTGGAAACTAAAAATATTCATCAAATTCTTAGTATATATCTTTAACTATATATTTTTCACACATAATTATTTATATATTATTAAAAAATTTTTAACTTAAAATTATTTAAAAATATATATTTAAAATGTATATGTATTGTAATTATAGACATGTATAAAGCCTTCATAGTATGTGCATAGTATGTATATGCATAAACATGCACATGGAGACTAGAAAATCTCCGTATGCATATTCCCCATTATATACATATGCTGCAATGAGCATTTTTATTATTAGGCATTCATTTGAACATTATACTTAATTTCCTAGCTTTCAATATGTATGTATGATATGGCATAGACTTTCTTAATCACGAACTATATGTTATAATATAATATATTTTGAACATAAAATAGAACATTAGATGATTAAAATTGAATATTCTATAATTATTGATCAAAATTAACCAATGGAATGTTAAACACTGGCATATATAGGAAGAGTTGTTATAGAAACACATTATTGCATAGAGAAAGCATGCACCCCGGTTTTGTGTTTAGAAATGTCATAAGAGGCCAAGCAATGAGAACTTCAAGATAAAATTCTACTAAAGATGGTTATAATACAGAAATTCAAAACTTAAAACAACAATATATGGCAAGGTCTTATGGCGAGCAAGAAATAAAAATAGAGATAGAAAATGTATGCCATATGAGAGAAAGTAGAGCATCCCCATACTTTTCTGACTATTACAAGAAAAGTATGGAATATCAAGAAGATACTAATAATGAAAATAATAATCAAATGAAGGTAGTACTTCATTATACACAGGATATTACTAATATTAGACAAATATACGAGAAACATTGGGGGATATTAACAGTTAACCCCGAGATACATCAAATAGTTGGTGAGATACCTAGGTACACGTACAGGAACAAACCCAACTTGTATAGAAAATTGTGTGGATCTAATAGGATATTGGGGAAATCATTAAATAAAATAGAAAAGGAAGCTACTGTACCATGTATGAATTGTAATCATTGCAAATATATTGATACCAAAGCAATATTCACACATCCAGTGACATTGCAAGAATACAAGTTGAAAGCAAAGGCCACATGTGATACCAAGCACATAGTATATATTGCTCAATGCACAGCCTGTTCTGCCTTTTATATAGGGAAAACTGATCGACGATTAAAAGATCGTATCAGGGAACATTTATACAATATTAAAATATGCTCTACAACTAACGCCCTATCTAAACATGTCATTAATACATCTGCTGAACATACATTTAAATTTAAGGTGCTGCAGAATAATTTTATTAACATTAGGAGGGGAGATATTTCTAACAAAACAGAAGAAATAGAAATGAAATGGATTATTCGTCTAAGAGCTGACCAGAAACCAGGTCTAAATGATGGGATCCCAATTAAACCCATATTGAAAGCTAGGAAATTAAGTATAATGTTCAAATGAATGCCTAATAATAAAAATGCTCATTACAGCATATGTATATAATGGGGAATATGCATATGGAGATTTTCTAGTCTCCATGTGCATGTTTATGCATATACATACTATGCACATACTATGAAGACTTTACACATGTCTATAATTACAATACATATACATTTTAAATATATATTTTTAAATAATTTTAAGTTAAAATTTTTTTAATAATATATAAATAATTAATTATGTGTGAAAAATATATAGTTAAAGATATATACTAAGAATTTGATGAATAATTTTAGTTTCCAAATATTTAAATTGAATTAGTTAGAACATGTAAAGAGAAAAACAAATTTTAGTATGATAATGAATTATATGCATATTGATGTAAATGCTTTCTAATTATATTTTTAACAATAATAATGATAATATATTTTTTGTAATCGAATTATTCAATGATTTTAATTAAATACTAATGCTGTAATCAATTATACATTAATAAGAATTATTTTGATCAATAATTATAGAATATTCAATTTTAATTATCTAATGTTCTATTTTATGTTCAAAATATATTATATTATAACATATAGTTCATGATTAAGAAAGTCTATGCCATATCATACAGAGAATCCGTGTAACCTGTTCTAGTTAGTAAGCATAAATAAAAAATAATTTTCCCCCTTAATGTATAAATATTTTTACAGATTCCATTGTATTATGACAAGTATGTCGATTTAAGTGGTGATATGTTTAAACTTATAGGAATTTCAATCATCTCAAAATTTATATACCGAATATTGGTAACACTTTCTATAGTATATATGTACACATTATAATAAGTAGTATTTGTTTACAATTGTTATTGAAGGAGCAACACGCAAATATAATATTTATAATTTTACTACGAGATATGTGATTTGGCGTTTTATTATACTCGTTTTTATTTTAGCAGGTTAATATATATATTTTAGGAACTGAAAAGTAGCGCATATGAATAAGTATTAGTAAAAAGTCCTACAATGATCGGGGACAGAGTTGAAAACAGTTGTTATATATGTATAGAAATATCATACGAATATATCTTCTATAATTGATCAAGAAGTTATATACTGATATATTTCTCCGTGCATGTTACGGAGTAAGTACTGTTTAATACAACGTGCATTAATACAATAAGATCCACATAACGTAATTCATATCTATGAAATGAACTATTTTGCCACTATGATACATTTTTTATGCCACTGGTTTAGAAGTTTTCACCTGAATGGTTTATTTGTTTAAGTTTCGATAGTAGCAGAAAGCTACACAATGTATATGAACCAATTTAATTATATTTATATAAAAATAGTAGTTGAATACGTGCAATAAGTAGCTGTGACATATATACATGCATTCTTGTCGTATATATTTACTAAAGTGTTTTATTATTGGTCTCTATTGCTTTTTATGTTAATATATGTTGTATATGATTAATATACATTTACTAAACTATCTTATACAAGACTTCAATATACAGCGCACAAATTAATAGTGATCATTATTAAAAATGCAAGCATATACGTGTTTTAGCCATACCACGTATCACTATTATACTAATACATTACTGAAGTTTAGTATAGGAAGTGACATCAGTATGTATACGTTTTTATTCTATTATGTGTACTTTAAATGGTATATAGAATCAATAACACCTTATTATTAGTTAAATGCCAGTATAATAAATAATGTACTAATAAATAAGAATTTATAATTGAAGATGCAGTACTATGTATCGCTATTACATGGATAGCTATCAAGTATTTTAAATTAAGACAGGATGTGACATCAGGAATTTTGAAATCCTGAAGTTATAAATTGCTTACACTATTAGCACTGATTTAACGGCCTGAGGAAGCCAATAGGTGAAAGCGCTAGCCGAAATTGTCGAAATTGTTCGTTGACTGGTTGTACAATAAAATATTTTGTTCATTTTAAAGCTATTTGCATGGTGCATTCGTAGAACGCATATTATGAGAACATAAGTGTTGGAATTTTTATTTTCGGATTGCATTTCCATTGCCAATTGGAATTACTAGTGTTGGAATTAATTGTTTTGGATTGCATTGCCACTGACATTCGGAGAAACTTTTTAGTGGAAACGCTTGGCGAAGTGAATACTGACTGGGTGAGTTAGTTTTATTTCTGCACACCATTACGGAGATGTGAATACAGCCTTGGTGTGCGCTCATTCATAAACAAGGTACTGTTGAGCTTATAGCAGCCTCATACTATAGCGCTATATTTTTACGAGACTTTTCTAAGCACCTATAATTGTGTCTCCAGAAGCACAGTTGCACATTCAGTGCCACTGAGTTATTAAGACTTTTAACAGTTATACTCTGAATTTATTATTATAATAATATCAGCCCTTACACCAGTCATTTCTTTTTTCACTGATTATCTTGTTGGACTGTTAAGACTGTGTGTTTTTGGAGCAGTAGTGACTGTTTGTCTAAATATTAAAGAAATAACCACAATGGGAATTTAATCCATACTTGGTGAGAGAACAGTCACCCTGATTTATTGTTTAACCAGATGAGCTAAGTGGCAGAACAGCCAAGCAATGTTTCTAAAAGGAATATTTATGACATATAGGTCACAGCTATTTGTGTGATTTCTATAGTAATGTACAGATAGACTGGGGATTGTGACACTTACTGTATGCTTCCAATGGCTGTCTCCCTACTTTGGCAAGCCTCTACCGAAGATCCTCAGTGACCCTCCAATCCAGGTCTTTGTACCAGTGTTGAACCTGCACTCCAGTCTAGTTAATGCCAATACAATGTCAGTGCTTTCTGACAATATGGTTGTAGATGTGAATCACGACAAAGTTCTGTGGCTTGCTTGCATATGATGCTCCACTCCAGTGTAGATGGTCAGGATATGGGTGGTCCAATTTGGTGCCTGGACACACTGAAGTCTCACTGCAATAGTCATATTGATGATGATTTTCAGATGATTAAGCTTCCAAAAATTGCTTTCTGAGGTCCCCCTCAGTTTGTAAGTAGCAATGGTCTGAAATGTAAATGTATCACAATCACATTTTAAAAGTGGTACTTATAGGATGGTTTCAGAGGGTAATGGACACATGTCATAGTTGGTCCTGTTTAACAATTCCTAATGGGCAGTTATATGGAGTACCTTCTCATTATGCCAAGCTATTTGGTTAATGCTCCATATTTTGAGAACTTACACAGATGTGCACAAATGGGATTCCAAAACCTTGAATGTCAATGAACCTTATTATATATGCATGGGGCAAATGGAACTTAAAAGCTGTGTGTACATTGCTGGTCTTACTTTCTGGTATATTTAACTTACAGACAGCTTCAAAGATAGTGTCGCATCTGCTGCCAGTGTTGTGGTGGAATATATTTCTCTTCTTATAGACCTATGGTATTATTACTCCTGAGAAATGTATTTGTACATGCTTATATTAATGTTTTTAGGAAAATTTGTCTGCAATACCAAATGTATGTGACTTACTGAAGCTGTGTAGGATTGACTTGTATGCATACAGGTGGGTACATCTGGATCACTAACAGGCATAGATTCCACTTATGCACATGTACATATAAAGGGAACGAGCCCCAGTGAACTGTACATAAGGACATACTGACAAAACATTTATATGCATTGTTGGTGACCCCATACATTCTGTGGTATACTGAAGGAAAATGACATGTTTGAAGAGTATCTGTTGCATGTTCATTGATTATGTTATAGATATTCATTGATGCTTAGTAATACAGGTACTATAAATGGTGCTGCATTAAAAATATATCCATGAACATTGTCTGGACAACTTTACTGTCTGTGGCATGTTTATGGATAATGAGGCTTTAAGACAAATTGCATACATTGTACAATCGCTACTGTACAGATACTTTCTGATGAGTGATATATCTACTGCTATATCACTGCTATCAGAAACTTTTATCTTATACAGAGACTGGGGATAGCATTGACTGCTCACTGTTGATTGTGTTGATACTTAGATATTCATGCATAACAGTTCATGTTACTATGACTGCTTGTTTTCCACAGGTTTTTTTGTACAGGTTTGTGTTGCATAACATCAATTGAGAGTACATGTCATTATTAGGATGTGGCACATGAACTGTAGTTGTGACTGACAGTCATCCAACATTATTGGTTTACACATATGTTATGATGAATATGTTAATGTGTGAAGTGCATTCATGTTGTACTGAGCATGTGGAACAATGGTGCTGTGGTTAGTCTTCCACTGTTGTAATATCCACTAATGGGTTGAAGTCCCACATGCATTCTCTACAGATATCACAAGTTATCGGAAGCATAGCTGATTCAACAAGTGGTCTGAGCTGGTACTATGTACCAGAGCAGCCCCCCCCCTTCAAATGAAGAGCAAAAAAGCACTTCACTATAAAAATCTGATCCATACATTACATTACAAGTGATGGGCCTATTACAGTTAGATCTATGCCCCCAGGTCTTCTATTGAAAAGCAAAAAATAAATAAATAAAATAAAATAAAATAAGGATTAATGCATGACACACCCTCCTGCCTCAGCCATTGAATTCCAGTTTCTACTCTAGCAAATTGTTTGCTACAATGTAGCAAGCAGTTGCTACAGTGTAGACCACACAAACAGAGCAGTATAGTGTTCAAGTTTGACTATAAATACAATACCAACTTTTAAAAGCCAGTATTGCACGAATGAAAGATCAGGATCAGTTGGTAATGCCTTCAAACACTTTGTTCCCTTGGCAGTTGCCCATCTCACCCTAACTATGCTACTGCAAGTTATGATGTTGTTCCATGTGTTATGCATTCAGACTTTGTTTCCATAAAACATATGTTGTTATGAATGCAGTGTGGACTGACCTTACCAACATGATCAATGCTGTGAGAGGTCACAATAGATCCCAGATGACATTATGTTGACAACCTTCTAAGTGTAATGGCATGTTGCTGTACAATAACAGTGTATACATAACACTTTCAGCAACATGTGTAATGTAGTCTGTGTCCATTTGTACAGGTCCATCCACTTCTGCAGATCAGCAAGACATAACAAATGTTTCCATACACTGGTACTTTGACCATTTCCTGTTATTGCCTCTGCCCCCTGTCATGCCAGTTGTGTATACTGACATTCTGATGTTTCCCTGCCATTGTAACCTACAGACACATCTTCTGAGGACATAAGCCATGCAGGTACATCTATGGACTTACCAGATAAGGTTTTCCACCAAACTCATAGGCTACAGCACTGTGTAGTACAGCTGTCTTGTATTAAATTAATGTTGCTGCTTTCCATTCACAGGGATATCTGGCCAATATGTGCACCATATGTCATTTGAAAATAACCATATCGGGTCTATACTATATGAATGAAAGTTCATATAATCGAACTCTCTAATGAGCGAAAATCCTGGAAATCGAGATGCGTGCTGTGGGATCACAGTAGAGTGAAGATTGAAGTATTTGCCCTTTCCTCAATGTAGTGCAATCTCGGAGTTGGAATATATATTTAACAGGGGTGTGGGGGGCACAACCCCTCCACAATATTGTTTTTGATGTCTGGGATTTTCGCTCATTAGAGTGTTCGATTATTTGAACTTTTATTCATATAATATAGACCCACTATATCCTGTTACTGTAGTATATATGTCATTATGCACCTCTGCCTACATTCATGACTGTATTGCATACCAACATGCTGTGCTTAATTTTTATTTTCCCACTACAGGATCATCATTCTGACAGATGACACACTCACGACACAGAGAGGGTGTAACTGGTATGCTATTTCCTATGTTTGCTACTTGTCATTGGTGTCACTCCTGTTGTTGTTCTCTGTCCTTCTACCCATTCATAGGACAATCGCCACTGGCACCTCAGCCACTACCAGCCTGTATGTGTATACTGTATACTACCTAATGTTTGTTATATCTCTGTTTGAATGGTCCATGCTGGCAAGTATGCACTTATTAATACTGTCTGGATGCCTTTGTTTCCCTAAAAAAGTTGTATTTCAGCCCTCGAATCAGGCACTGGATTCCCACGAGGACATGTAAGGTTTGTCATATGTTGTTATTCCACACATATGTCATGCATGTTCCAGATTTAATATAATTGTCAACTCCCTAATATATAGGTTCCATGGGCCACACTTGGAAATGACCTTCTGGTAACTCCTTATTATCTGTAACATAGTAATGCTATAGTTGTGCCATATGCCACTAATAAGCTCCAGCATGTGATATATGTACATTTATCTGACCTGAGTAATCTGTTTCTTCTTTTAGCACATCAAATGGCTTCATCCTCCATTAGCCTGTCCCCTAATCTCAAGGTGAGATCTGATGTGTCTCACTGTGCTAGCATGGCTTCTGGCCCAAGGGACACAGATTTGGAGATACAGTCTGTCCCAGATAGTGACATTCATGTGGATGAAGCTGTAGCCTCAGATGTGGAGGAAAACATGTCCAGCCATTCTGATAATGTGGGGAGATCAAATGTTATACAGGATGATGCATGTGCACCAGAGTTCCATGTTAAGTCTGCTGATGATGTTGACACTTCCCCATAACAGAGCAATACTGCCCAGAGCAATACACATGGGAGTGTAGCTGGTGGGCATGGATGAGTGGCAGAGGGGTTCTGCCTACTCCTGCATGTAAATAAATGTTCCCAGCAACATTATGGCTCTGATAATCTTGCACTTACCTATGTCATGGATCATGTTACACACCAGATATATGTTTTGCATGAAGGACAGGAGTGCAGTCATGGTGAGGTCATGGCAGCACTAGCTGCTAAGAATGACAGCATGCTATCTGTGGTACTGTCTGTCGAAACCCTGGTTATTCCAGTGTTACTGCAGTGCTGTAGTATGAACCAGGTTTTGCGTGCCCTCGCTATGCTTACTGAGTGCAACATGGGAGAGGCAGGCCCCCTGTCAGTAGATCAACCCTTGCCAATCAGACATCAATGTCTGTGTTACAATGCATACACACACACACACACACACACACACACACACACACACACACACGCACACACACACGCACACACACGCACACACACACACACACACACACACACACACACACACACACACGCACACACACACACACACACACACATCTGCTGATGGCCAATCCAGTGTGGGCCCAGCAGTCACAACCAGACAGTCAGCTTGCACCCATGTTTCTCCCCATAGTGTGTCTCCACATGCTACTGTCACCCTAAAAATCTCCTTTGTAGAGCCACATGGGATGACTGTTTCCATAAGTGGCAGGTGCAGCCAGGACCACAGTGTGTGCTGTCAGTTTGGACACCCTAGACTGCATCAAAGTACCACTGACAGCTGATCCACTGCTTCCTGTAGTTTCAGTCTGACCCCCATGGTGAAGATGAATGCTGTACAAGTCACTGATGATTTCACTTGTCTGTGGTTGTTGGGAAATCTGATGCCATGGGAGTTTGTCACTTTTACAGACCTAGTTAACTCCATTCTGTACTTGATACTTTTACCCTACTTTACGTTGCTATATGTTCCTAGTGATACTGACAACAGTTCTGCAGCATGTTCTGACTTGCTTTCCTGTTTGCAAGTGGAGAGATAGGGAAGGGGTTCACAAAAGTATATCCCCTATTATCTGCACTGCATACAAAAACCCATATGATTCTTTATGCACCTCTGTGTAAAGTGTTACCTGAATTGATGGTCCCTTTCATGATTGCTATGTATATGTTTATACTGTTATATTTTATGATTATGTTATGTCTGATGCTCAGTGTGTACATCTACTAGGTAGTTTCCATTAGATACAATCCATGCTGCTTTTGGGGGCAACACTTGAACATCAATGTTTAATCTGTCTGTTTCTGTAGATGTGGCTTGTCATGACTCAAAGGTGTGTGTCAGACACTGCCATTTTTCTTAAGCCAGTACTTGTGTTCACATCCTCTGTCACCTATGCCTGTTTCTTCTGTCCCCTGTGTTCTCTTGTTTCTCATCTGACAGTTGCAAAATATCATCTTTAGACATATGGGGTTCTTGGTGTAGGTCACCCACACCTGCAGCAGGCAAACTGTCATGTGTGTTAGTTAGCATATTGTGTAGAATGGCACACACATTAATCTGTGCTGCCTTTTCAGGTGTGTTTTGCAGTGCATTCCTGGATGTGTCCAGACATGTGAATCTGGCTTTCAGTACACCAAACAGATGCTCTATGGTGTTTCTTGTTATGACATGTTATTGTAGACCTCCTCTGCAGGATTGGATGATTCACTGTATGAAATTATTAGCCATGGCTTGAGTGGATACCCACAGTCACCTGTTGTTGGGGGGGGGGGGTTGAACACATATGTTGACAACATACATAATGTTGACAGGGATGTATTCTGCTTAACATCTTAGCTGTGCTCTTTTACTTACCCAGAAGTAGTCCTTCAGGTATTTCACCATATTGGAATGCAGCGCTCAGACCACATTCCCTCCATAATGTTGCCATATGGTGTATGCTCTGTGGCAGACACCACCTGACAGTTCAGCAATGGCCACCCATTTTTATTTATACAGCTTTCTGCTTCTGGTTTCATGGTGGTCGTACCACAGATGTGTATACAGTCTATTGCACCAAGAATGTGGGGAAAGTTGGCGATGTTATACAAGTGGTGCATGGCATTTTTGATGCTCCATGGGTGCAGATGGGAAGTGTATATGTTCATCCATCTTGGTGCACATTGTTGCCAGGAATTGTGCAAGAATGCCACTGTCAACTGTTTGTTTCACTCCTACAGCAACTCTCATATGCCATTGAAATGTCCCAAATCTCAGCACACGTAAGCTCAGACAGACTTTGGTTTCAAAAGGTATGGGGTTGCCTCACAGTGTATGCACAGACATGTA
The DNA here is from genome assembly GCF_019279795.1 of Protopterus annectens. Taxonomy (NCBI): domain Eukaryota; kingdom Metazoa; phylum Chordata; order Ceratodontiformes; family Protopteridae; genus Protopterus; species Protopterus annectens. Next base: position 1,379,365,525 of record NC_056743.1, read on the forward strand.
TGGGGCACACATGCTACCACAGCCTGTATCACTTGTCTGTCTAAGTGGTACCTGTCATTAATTTCTTGATCTGACAGTTGGCATAGTTGTAGCCTGTCTCTGCATCTAACTGTCTGCCATCTAGGATGCAGAACCATATCATCCTGTATGGCTTGCAGTGCCACAGCCTGTTTTTTCAGTATTGATATGGATTCCATAGCATGACATGGGTGATACCTTCCTTTCCTTGTGTCACAGAATGGCATTCGCCAATGATTTTGGAAACAGTCTGTGAAACACTTTGCCATATTTACATTGCATTTGGTGTGCATGTTGTGTTTTAGAATCCAAAGGGCTTGCTCAGAGTCCATAATTACCCTATGCAGAAAAAATAAGTACTTAGACTGATTCAAGCATGTATTCTCAAATCACATATGTAGCTGGTGCGCTGAAGTTTTCCTTCAGTGTACTGCACTGTCTGCAACTATCTGGCAACACATCCTGGTAGTGTCCATGATACTGCCATACAGAAGGAAAGGGGTCTGAGGATTGCTTTCCATCACAATGAAATATATAGTGGAGTAATACTGGGCAAGTACAGGAACACAGCTAAGCTATAAGCAGAATTCACCCCATCAACACTATGTATGATGACCACATATGTGTTCCCACCCCAACAACAGGTGACTACTTGTATCCATTTGAGCCATGTCTAATCACTTCATGCAGAGAACCATCTAACTCTCCAGAGAAGGCATACAACAGAGCATACATTATGATAAGAAACACCACAGAGTGTATGTTTGTTGTGCTGTAAGCCAGATTTAAGATGTATGGACACTTCTGGGGGTGCACTGCAATACACATCTGAAAAGGCAACACAAATGATTACTGCTTGCACCATGCTACACAGCATGTTAGAAACCACACATAGCAGTTTACCTGCTGAAGGTGTGGACAACCTACCCCAAGAACCCCAGATGTCTGAAGAGGACATGTCACAGTTGTCAGAGGAGGAGCAGGAGAACATAGGGGCAGAAGAAACAGATGTGGGTTGACAGAGGATGTGACCACAAGTCATGGGTAAGGCAATACAGCAGCAGCATCTTATACATTTCTTTTTGTCATGATAAGCCACACATACAGAAGTGCACAGAGTAAGCAGCTGTTGCCCCCAAAAAGCAGCACAGATCTCATCTAATGGAAATGACCCACTAGATGTACACATTAAGCACCATACATAGCAACATAATTATTGCATAAAACAATATGAATATATACAAAACAATCATGAGAGGGACCATCATGTCAGGCCCCGAGTCACACAGATATGCATAGAGTCATAGTGGAGTATGTGTGAATGGCAGACAACAAGGGGAAAAGTAATGTAAACCCTGTTCCTCTCTCTCCACTATCAAGTCATAAAACATGAAAGCAAGTCAGCACATCCTGCAGTATTGTCATCAATATCACTCCTAACGTAGTTCAATGTAAACTTGGGGGAGAATATAATCTAGAGAATAGAGTCACCTTGGTCAATAAAAGTCAGAGAAACCTGTAGCATCAGACCTCACAACAAGTACAGACAGATGAAATCTTCAGTGGTTTGCACAGTATTCATCATTACGATAGGGTCAGAGTGACACAACAGGACACACACATTGGAACAACTGTCACTGTTACTGTAATGCAGTCTAGGGACTCCATGCTGATGGCTCACACCATGGTCCTCCTGGCTGCCCCTGCCACATCCAGAAACATTCAGTCAATGTTGCTCTATTGAGGAACCTGATGGGGTGATGCCAGCATGTGGAGACACACTGTCGGAAGGAACATGGGTATGAGTTGACTGGTTGTAACTGCTGGGCTCACAGTTGCTTGACCAGCAGCAGATGTCCCATGGACAATGGTGGGTCTAATGAGAGGGGGCTTGCCTCTCCCATGTGGCAATCAGCTAAGCACCGTCAAGGTATGTAACAACCAGTTTGTACTATGGTATTGCTGTAGCACTATTGTAACCAGGTTTTAAGTGGGCCATGACAGAGATAATGTGCTGACATGCTGTGCATCCAATGCTGCCATGACCTTTTTGTATCTGTGCTGCTGGCATTCATGCAACACACACACAGCTGGTGTTTATCCCTATCTGTGGCACAGGCATGTGTAGGATTGTCAGATCCATGACACTGCTGGGAAAATCGATTTGCCTTTAGGGGTAGGCAGACACCCTTTGAAACTCACCCATACATGCCAGCTACATGTTCATGTATATTGAACTGAGTAGATTTATTTTGGCATGGGGAAGATCAGCATCAACTGCAGACTCTAAATGGGACTATGGTTCACATTCATCATGTCCAACAGCTGATGGCCTCGCATTATCATAATGGCTGGACATGTTTTCCTTCACATTGGAAGCTACAGCCTCATCCACACACCTGGCACCATGTGGGCCAGACTGTATCTCCAGATCATGTCCTGTGTCCCACAGGCCATGCTAGAACAGTGATGCACATCACATCCTACCATAGGATCAGGGGACAGGCTAGTACATGAGGCAGGCAATGGATGTGCTACAAGAAGAGAGAGATAACACATATCAGATACACGCACATATATTACATGCTGTAATGCAGTACTGACATATGGCACAATAACAGAACTACAGTGTTACAAACGCTAAGGATTTACCAGAAGGTCATGTCTGAGTGTGGTTCATGGAACCTATAAAACAAGGAGCTGACAATCATATCACATATGCAATATATATATAACGTATGTGGGAATAACAAAATATGACACTTCACATGTCCTCATGAGAATCCCCTGCCAGAGGTGAAGACTGAAATGCAACTGTTACAGGTAAACAAAAGCATCCATACAGTATAATAAAGCACATACTTGCCATTACATAACATTCTGACTGAGGTATAACACACAATAGGTAATAAATACACATACTGGTTGGTCGAGGCTGATGTGCCAATGGCAGCTGTCCCATGCAGGGGGAAAACACATTTATGATGGAGGCCGTCAATAGGAGTAACAAGACTAACGTAGGAAACAGAGGAAATGTCATACCTGTTACAGTCTCCCTGCATAGTAAGAGCCTTGTTTGTTGTACTGTGGATCTTGCAGTAGGAAATGACAAGCAAAGCACAACATGTAGGTATGTAAAACAACCATGAATACAGGCAGAGGTACATGATGAAATATAGACCACGCTAACAGAATATGATGATATTGGGTCTATATTATAGCATCAAAATGCCGTAACAGCGAATACAAAAAGGCTGACACATATTCAGTGAAATCCATTTCCGCGATTCACTGAATTCTTAGACGGCAAAGATGTAGTTGGCCAACTTCCCAATTTTGCCCTTTTCTCTGCTGTAGTGTGATCTCGGAGTTGGTATATTTAGTTAGGGGATTGTGGGGGCAAAGCCTCCCAATGGGTGGGTTTGGTTTAGGTAAAGTTAGTTTTGTAGTATTGCAGGGCAAGTATTTGTTTGGCGACAAGCCTTCAGTGAATCATGGAAATGGATTTCACTGAATAATTGTCAGCCTTTTCATATTTGCTGTTACGGAGTTTCGATGTCGTAATATAGACCCGGTGATACTGACATGTCATATGATCTACATTTTCTCCAGATGTCCCTGTGTGTGGAAAACAGCAACATTAACTGCCTTCAATGCAGGTGTGTTACACAGTGCTGCAGCCTATAAACATGATGGGAAACTGTCAATGTCCAGGTCAGGATAAAACAAGCGAGCATCATGGGGTCTTGTTCAAGCAGCTTTATTGTATGCAAACACATCATAAACGAGGTTAAGTAACTTTAACTTATGAACGCATTAATTATCATGCACATGGATATTAACATGCTGGCTGCACTTTCAAAATGGCACTGAAGCTAACACATGCTTGGTATTTATATGCACATACGTCTTTGAAATGCTTCTTAAAGGTACAACACAGCTGTTATTCCACATCCTCCCGCTTTGAGAAAATAAGTTAGACATTGTCACTGACAGTAAAGAGTATGCAATTTACATAGAAATGTTTTTCATCATGTAATTATACAAAGCTAGATACATATATACAACTATGTCCAAGTTGCTGTGTATTTCAAATTAGGCTTTGAAATGCTAACATATCATGTGACATAAAATATGGGATCTGGTTTAGCAACTGGGATTGTCCCTGCTGACTGTTCAATCTTAAGAACACTGGAATCATCTGCTGGAACAGTATCGGGAGTCAAGATATGTTCTGGAACAGGAATATCACCTGGATTGCTCTGAGAGTTAGAATCTTTATTTCAGGTGCAATGTTGCAATATCAGTTTTGCTACAGGAAGATGTCTGCAATTTCTCTTGTACTCCACACCCTCCGATTTAACAAAATAGGATCTGGGCTCTGCACAAATACTCGTTACTTGACCAATCTGTTCAAAACCTTTTGCCATTTGTATACTCACTGTCTCTTCTTTTTTCCAATGGATGAAGAAATCTGCTTGAGTTATCATAGCTGGACTTTTGGAAAGAACACTGTCTAGATAACTGGGCTTTGATGGCTTGATTGTTCTTAGCTTAAGGCCTCAATAAACTAGAACTGCTAGGCAATGTTGCCCTGGTTTGCCTAAATAGAAGTCTCTGAGCAGGTGAGCCAAGTATGTCATCATGGGGTATGTTACTGAGATTGAATAAGTTCAAAAACGCCTTGGTATTATCATGCTTTGACTTTTCAAGTAATTGCTTTGCACTCTGTAGTGCATGTTCAGCAAGTCCATTCATTTGCAGATACTCTGGACTACTAGTAACATGTATGAAGTCCCATTCTCTTGCAAATTTCTAAAACAATTGACTGGTGAATTGCATACCATTGTCAGAGATTAATTTCTGTGGACTGCCATGGACTGAGAAATGGTGTTTCAACTTAGTAATGACTGTAGTAGAAGTTAGATTAGGTAGTAGCTCGATCTCAAACCAATTTGAATAAGAGTCTACGCAGTTGTTGTGTCTTTCGGATTTTTCCCAGTTAGGGGTCGCCACAGCGGAACTCCAGTCCGCTAATGATTGGCAGTTGATTTTTACATACAGAGTTGCCAGCCCTGACGCACAACCTTCAATGAAGGGAACGCCCATTTACGCATGTCTCCACGCAGAAGACTCTCTAGCTGAGAGTCGAACTGGACAGCGTCTTACTGTGAGGTGACAACACTACTGCAGCACCACCACCGTGAATAAGAGTCTACCCAGTACTAAGTAATATTGATTGTTCCACTCAAATATGTCTGTAACTACAATTAACCAAGGTAGATCAGGAATTTGACTTAGCTGAAGTGGCTTTTTTTGAAAATGCACTTTAGTACTATTACATACTGAAGAGGAAGAAAATACTCCATCAATGTCTTTCACTAGAGAAGTCCAAAATACTAGTTCTCTTGCTCTTCTCTTAGCAGATTTGGAACCTGGGTAATTATGATGCAAAATCTGGATATATTTTTGTTGTAAGGAAGCAGGAAGAACAATTTTAGAACCTTTGAAAATATTGCCATCTTCCATTAAAAACTCATTTCTGTAAGGAAAGTAAGATTGCACTTTTGGTGGTACACTGGATTGTTTTCACTGCCATCCAACACTGATATAGTAATTGAGCTTCTGCAAAACTGGATCAGTCATTGCATGATCTCGTAGCTCATCAAGTCTTGTGGTAGAAAAATTATGTACTTCCATAACATCAAAATCAAAATTCTCTGTGTCAAGCTGTTCCATTGTATTCTAGACACTCTGGATAAGGTATCAGCCAGATAAAGAAGTTTGCTTTTTGTATAGACCATTCTGAAGTTGTACTTTTGCAATTTGATCATCATTCTTTGTAATCTCACTGGAGCTGAATGGATAGGCTTTTTTAAAATAGTAACCAAAGTTTGATGATCAGTTTCAATCTGGATTTCTTGACCATAGATATAATCATGAAACTTGGAACATGTAAACACTATTGCCAAACGTTCTTTCTCAATTTGAGCATTTTACAGCTCAGTCTGGGTAAGTGTTCTAGATGTGTAGGCTTCTGGCTTGCCTTCTTGAAGAAAACTGCATCTAAACCAAATTTTGAAGCATCACAGGAAAGTGTTACTAGTTTGGTGACATCATAGTATCTTAATGTTGGGGGGGGGGGTAGCAATTTTCTGCTTAAGAACTTCAAGTGGTCTCTGGTGTTGGTTTAGTCTTGGCCAACCAACAACCTTATGTGTGAGCTCTCTCAAAGGCACTGTCAACTCACTGAAGTCTGGTATAACCATGCCTAAGTAATTGACCATACAAAGAAAACATTGTAGAGCTTGCACATTAATTGGAGCTGGCATTTCAAGAATGTCTGCTTGTTTGGACGGGTCTAGTCTCAAGCCCATACTTGCAAACAAATAACCTACATATGTAACTTCTGGTAGTCTGACTTTGCAATTTGGAGGACTGAGATTTAAGTTCACTTCATGTGCTCTACCTAGAACTCTCAAGGTTGCTGTCATGCTCTACCTTACCCTTGCCTCCGACCAATATATTGTCTACTATTATGGCACAAGGATAACCCGAAAAAATTTGCTCCATTGTGCGTTGAAAGACTTCAATTGCAAAAATGTATTCCAAATGGGATTCTGAAGAATCTATATCTTCCAAATGGGGCACTGAATATAGTCAGTAATGAAGATGTGTGATCAACCATCACTTGCCAAAATGAACTCTCTGCATCTAAGACAGAAAAAAATAGTGTGGCATTTGATATCAGGGTTGCAACCTCTTCGACTATACGGATGGGATGATGTGGTCTCTTCAATGCTTTGTTCAAATCTCTTGGGTCAATACATATTCTGATTTCATATGATCCTTTTTTATGAGCTGCTACCATGGACAACACCCATTCGGTATGTTCTATAACTGGACAAATTACACCTTGTTGCACCATTTTGTCCAGCTGAGCTTTGACCTTATGCTGCATAGCTATTGGAACTCTTCTTGCTGGTCTGACCACTGGATTGATTTCTGGGTCTAATTTCATAGAATATACAACTGGAAGTTTGCCCAATCTGTCATCAAAAACATCAGCATACTCTGAAAAAAATAGTATTGGTGAAGCTGGAACTAGGACGTGCTTATCTGATGAACTTCTTTGGTAAAAGAAAACAGATTCATTTTCAAACTGTCTCTGAGACCCAATAATGAATGCACAGGTCTTCAAACCACATAGAACAATAGGCTATAATAGTTCCACATAACAGGAAAGTACCACTGAGCCTTCAGTTTGAATTTGTTCACCTCCATAAGCTACAAGTTTTGCACAACTAGTCACATTTAGTTGTTCACCAGCTCTGACCCTTGAAGAGGTATCTGCAGACATGACATTACACTTTGAATCAGTGTCCACTTTGAGCTCAGTGGATTTACCATTGATCTGGACAGTACAAAACACTTCATTTCTTGCCAATAAATCCACTGCATCAATCTTTTCACCAACTACTGACACACCATCTACATAGAAGGCAGACTGTTGCAGGTCTATTTGATTAATTTGCTTTTCGGAGTGACCCTTTTTGTAACTGTGTGAGACTTAATTTGCAAAATCTTTGGAAATAGTTCAATTTCTTACACTTATAACATTGTGGACCATATGCAATGCACTTTTCTCTTCTGGACTCATGGTTGGCACCACAATTGTGACAGTTAACAATAAAGCTTGCTTTGGGTTTTGTTGATTCCCTCTTATGCTGTACTGAGCAACGTCTGTTTTGCACTAGATACCCTTGGTTTTGCACTGAACATGCTTCTTTAACTGAGCTGCTCTGTGAATGTGCTAGAAGACTATGGATTTTGCCTGGAAGTCCTACAGGGGCTGCTGCTGCCATGTGCTTAGGCCTGCTTTTGCTTGTTACATGTTGCATGCTGTCTACATGAGCTCTGGAGCCTACTGAAACCATGCTCTTATCACTAGCAAACATATTTGTGCGTCTTTCTGTAACTTCATGAATCTGGCAAATCGCAATGACTTTACTCAGTGTCAAATTACTGTCACAAAGCAAAATTTTTCTCACAGCAACATTATTAATACCACATATGAGTTTGTCCTTTATCAACTCATCCTTTAAACCACCAAACCTACATGTTTTAGCTTTGTTTCTCAGGTCAGTATTATAAGCTGCAAAAGTCTCCCCTTGCTTTTGATCTCTCTTGTAAAACAAATTCCTCTCTAGTGTAACATTAGTCTGGGGGTTACACATTTCTCTGAATTTGCTCTTTAAACACTCGTGGTCTTCCCTTGATTCAGCCTGCACAACACGACAATGAGTTTCTCCTTCACCTTCATACACTGCCGGTTCATAGACAAATGAAAGGTCCCTTTTAATGGCTTCTGACCCTGCTAGGTTCATTAAAATGAATGCCCTGGTACATGCATCTTTATCAGAATAAGTTGCTTGTATAAATATATTGTATTCTTGCTCAAATGTTCTCCAGTTCTCTGCAGTATTCGAATCAAACACAAGTGGTTGTGGCTTGCAAAATCCATCTGCCATATTGACATATCTCAGTGAAAACTCTTGCAAACATGCACAAACATATACACTTGTACATACATGTATATCATGAGCTTGAAACGTATGCCAGTACTTGTAAAAACACAATGAGCCTTTGGATAACTGAATTTTACAAAATAAGATTGCTGGGCACAGCAACACTTTAAAATCTCTTTACTGTAAAGCCATGTGCCTTGAAATTATTTTACTATACGAGACATTTATCTTGTAAAGGTAATAATGCTAAAGTCATTTATCATCATTTTAAGAAACATTTCAAACAACTGCACAGTGTAAATAAACTGAGCAATGGAAGCTTAGGGCAAGAAACATTTCAAAGTAGCTGTACTTTGAGAATAAGCTGTCTTGAAGCAATGGCACTCTATGAATAAATTGTTTTGAAGTAATGGCACTTTGCAAATGTATTGCCGCAAGTAATTGCAATTTGCAAATATATTGGGCAGAAGAAACTCAGAATGAGAAGCACCTCAAGATAACTGCACTTTACGAATAAACAGTACACAGCACACTAAAATTTCTCTAAAATGGCGGCACTTTGCCAAACAACTCTGTACAGTGCAAGAGACACGCTGCAATGGTGGCAATCTGTGAACAGACACACTCAGGCACAAGAAACATTTTGAAATGGCTTTTCTTGACTTCACTTCATGAAATAGTTGCACTTTGCACACAACAAACTCTCTGGAATAAATGAACAGCAATAAGCACACACTGTAAGCACTTTATACACTTTGAGATACTTCAAACAGCTCTAGTTTTGTTATTCAAGGCTTCAATCAATACAAAGTAGTAATTTGCCAAAACACATGCAGTTGTCATTGCTTTATTTATACTCAATGTACCCTTTTCTGCCCTTTCTATTATAGTCATTTCTCTCATTGAATCTCTTACCCCGGGATTCATGAATGCAAATAGTCCATGCAGGAGACGTGTAGCTGCTCCTGCATGGAATATGGCCGCCAAGCGATCCAGGAATGTGCCATACTGACATGCACGAGCGGGTCCATACTGTTCCTGCACAGAAATCCATGCAAGATGCTAATTACCTCATTTGCTGGTGAAAACCATGCAAATGAGGTAAAATAGCAATCCAGGAAGCAGGTAGGTAGCTGTGCAGGAACAGTGTAAGCTGCAGAAATGTATTCAGCTACCAGCCAAATACAGTTCTGCAAAGAGGAAAATGGAGCCATGACAGCTCCAATAAAAGCATGTACCCTAACCTGTAGGCATGCCAATGGCCAAATATATGGCCATTGGCATGTTAAACTGTTTAACTTTAACAAAAATAAATGTTTATTATTTTTCGGCCGATCTCGGACGTTTAAGCATAGGGAAGCGCCACGCAAATGAGATCATGGGGAAAATAAAAAAAATAAATATGAAAAGTCCATTTTAGGGGAAAGCTACATTTTGCCATTATAGTCAATGGCAAGCAGAATCAAACAATGTCAGGGAACAGTGTTTGCTAAAGGGCAAGGCTCTTGTGTAGTGCAGTAACTACGGATGAAGGCAGTGAGGTATGTTAATGAGGGGACTTATACTGAATTGCAAAATTCTTCTAAGTGTCACACTGCTCCTTACCATGTAGGTGCCGTAACACCATCGTGTAGACAGGAGGAGCAACTAACATGAAAAGAGTGTGTGTCATGCTTGCTGTAAGCACACTAGAGCTCCGTTGCCTTGGTTTGTGCTTAGCTAAGCACAGCTAAGTGAGGGGGTTTGTCTGAGGCTGTATACACTTAGTCCATGAACTGAGGAGCATGTTCACACCCAGGAGACAGCCATTTCTTGCTGTTTACACTAGCTAGATGGGTCTGGGCAGTGTGCCGGGGCTTAAACAAGAAGGATATTTATTTTTATTTTATTTTACATTTCTTGACTGGGCTAGTCCAACTGGATATATTTCCATTTTCAGTATAGGCCCGGGGAGAAAAGCTCCAGCATAGCACAAAATCTAATATACAATTATATAACAAATAGAGTAAGAGGTATTTAGTATTAACAGAAGGAGTTTAAAAGGTACAATACTAAGAAGGTTGAGTATAAAGTAATATAACAGTCATGTGATCATTTGATAAGAGAGATACATTAGAGTTCATTGCTAGCTAACATATATACTTGTGGTTATATATGTTTTACGATTACTAGTTTTTAGCATACTGAGGGTATGTAGAGTATGATGGTGTTTCCAGAGGCAGTATGAAGATAAAAATAGGAAAGGTAGTAGATTAATCAGGGTTAGTGCAGGGACATAGCCAGTGTGTTTTTAGGTGACTTTTGAGCTTTTGCTTAAAGAGTTACAGTGAAGGTAGTAGAGTGAGATCAATAGGTAGAAGGTTCCAGTGTTTCCCAGCAGTATTGGAGAAAAGGCTGTCGTCTGACAAGTTATTGGACTTACTTATGCCAGCAAGTAGTTTACTCGAAGAGCGTAGGGAATTAAGATTATTATAAGGGGTAATGAGGTTAGCAAGTATTGGAGTATTATTTGGTTGGTAAAAGATTTTATGAGCAATGGTTAGTTGGGAAATAGTTAGCATGTTGGGGAGTTCAAGCCAGTCTAGCTGCTTTAGATTCAGACAGTGGTGTGTTTGAAATGCATTGCCAGTGACAAATCTGGCAATATTATTATAGGAGTTTGATAGTTTGAGAAGATTATTTTTCTTTAGATTAGTATAAACAGAAGAAGCATAGAGAAGAGTTGAGATTAAGTGAGAGTGGCAATGGTGGTTCTAGCTATAGAAGTTAAGAAGGGTTTGATTCTATATAAGGAGCCCATTTTTCTGTTCACTGTTTGAATGGTGTTATTTATATGGTTATCGAAGTTAAGGTTGTTGTCAGTTGTGACTCCTAATAGTTTGGTGGTAGGATCGGGAAAGATGAGGGTACCATTGTTAGATTTAATAGAGAAGTCAATAGGAGAGGACCTATTGGTAGGATTAAAGAGTAGGAGCTTGTTTTTTTTTTGGCGTTCAAAAGGAGGCAGCATTTCAGGAACCAATCTTCTACTGACTTGAATACTTTTTGAGTTTGAGAGTGTAGTTCAGAAATGGAGTTGGCAGAACATATAAGTGTGGCATCATCAGCATATTGAATGCAGGTGGCTTCAGCGACTGCTACATGAAGGTCATTGATGAATAGTGAAAAAAGAAGAGGTCCTAAAATGGAGCCCTGAGGGACTCCAAGGGTGACTGGCAGGTGGAATGATAGTTTATTTTCCCAGAGAACTGCCTGTTGCATATTGTTAAGGTAAGACTTGAACCATTGTATTGCTGGGGTATCTAGAGCAAGAAGTTCAAGAGTATTTATAAGCAGGGGATGATTAACCATATCAAAAGCCTTTGAAAGGTCGATGAAGAGTGCAGAAGAGAGGATGTTGTTATTATGGTTCTTATGAATGGAGTCAGTGAAAGATAGTAGAGTGGTGGTAGTAGAGTGTGTTTTTTATTCATATTTGAAACAACGTTTTTAATGTTTTGTCAATTATTCATACATAATCCAGCTGTCAAAAATATATATATATATTTTTTAACAACATAACATTTTATCTCAGGTTTTATTTAATGCACAGCCCCTTTAAGGATTTGAATATTTGATTGACAACACTTGTTTTTAATTAATGTGCTATTCATGGTTATAAAAAGGTTTGGCTTCAGCAAATGCTTTTGTACTCACTTGAAAAAGCTCAGGATTACCCTGAGCGAAAGCGCTTGTGTTTATTTTTCTTTTGGAGCTACTTGAATAAAGGATTTTCGTATTCTATACCAGCTCTTGTTTTTTTTGTTCCTGGTGGTTGTGGAGTCGTTTTACTTAGAGTGGTGGTAGTGCTATGAAATGGCCTAAAGCCATGCTGGCACTTAGCCAGTATATCGTGTTTAGTTAGGTGGTCTAATAGCTGGTGGTGAATGCATTTTTCCATGACTTTTGCTAAATGTGATAGTAGAGCTATTGGTCTGTAATTAGAGTAGTCGTCAGATTTGCCACCTTTATGTAGGGGGATGATGTGGGAGATTTTCCAGATGTCTGGAATGATTCCTTCATTAATGGTTCTGTTAAGTAGGATGGATATGGGAAAGGCTATAACTTTGGCTGCTATTTGCAAATATTCAGAAGGTAACTGGCCAGCTGAAGGAGTGCAAGGCTTAAGTTTTAGTAAGATTTTGTAGATGAAAGTGGTAGAGATAGGCTAAAATTTAAATGTTGGTAAAGAATCGGCTAAAGAGGAAGGGAGCCTTGTGTTATCAGTGGAAAGCTGGCTAGCTAGGGATTGTATGGTTTCTGTAAAGTAGGTGTTGAAGTTGTTGGCTATTTGATGTGGGGTATTATGATCAGCATCTTGAGGGGATGGTGTGCTAGAGTGACCAGGGTGAAGGAGCCTATTTATGTTAGTCCAAAAGTGCTGTGGATTCTTTTTGTGTGTTTGTTGTAGCTTACAATAGTAGTTCTTTTCGTCAGAGAGTATAGCCTTTTTAGTTATGTTTCTTAGCTGTCTAAAAGTTTGTTGTTCAGGGGAAGTTCTGTTAGTTCTCCAAATAGCCCAAGCTTTGTTTCCAAGTAGATTTTTTTGTCTTGTCTCTTTTGTTAGCCAGAGGACTGGTTTGGATTTTATTCTATTAGATCTTTTAGGTGCATGCACATCATCGTTTCGGTGCATGCACATCATCGTTTAGGCGCATGCACATCATCATTTAGGTGCATGCACATCATGGTTTAGGTGCATGCACGTCATCGTTTGGGTGCATGCACATCATCGTTTTGGTGCATGCACATCTAGAATTGCTAGAAATTTAGAGTTAAAATATTTAACAGCCTCATCTAGTGGGAGTATTTTTAGAGGTTTCCAGTCACATGCATTGAGTTCATTTTGGAATAGTACAGGATTAAAGTGTTTCTTTGTTCGTGACATCCTGTAGGTAGGGGTGTTAGAGATGTCATTCTTTTGTCTCATAATATAAGTTAGAGTATGATCACTTAGATCATCTGGTAAGGTTCCTTCATTATAAGTATGTGGGTGTTTATTTATAAGTATCCAGTCTAAGGTGCTCTCTTTTTTGGTTGGTTTATTGATTCTGGTAGTTGAGGTAATAGTCTGAATAAAGCCATGGAGATTAATATGTGAGGAAGGGTTATTAGTGTTGAAGGTTTTCCAGTCAGTGTTAAAGTCACCTAGTATTATTGTTTCTTGTGGGTAAGTTGAGGACACCCAGCTAAGAATATCTTCTATTATAGTGTTGTTATTGCCGGGGGGGGGTAGGGAGATACAGATCACATAAAGGGATTTGTTAGGGTTGATTTGAAGTTTGGAGATGAGGACTTCAGCCTTACGGTCCAAAGTTGGGTTTTCATTTATAGAGGAGATCTGTAGGCCATTTTTATAAAGGAGTGCTACTCCCCCACCCTTACATTTTAATCAGTCTCGATATGTTATAGCCAGGGGGGATAATTTCATTATCCTTAGTTCCAGGTTTTAACCATGTTTCTGTAAGGCAGAAAATGTCGAAGGAGTGAATATTAAGGAGAGCATGAAGGTGGGCAATTTTGTTATTGATACTGCAGATATTGAGATGTGCTATAAGTAGAGAGTTGGAGAATTTGGTCAAGGTTGGCAGGTTTGGGGGAGTTGTGCAGTGAGTATTTACTATACATGCATTGATTGGGCCAGGATTAGGGTGTATATCACCATCCTTTAAGGTAGGGCTTTGTGGTTTAGTTATTGGCTTGTGTGAATAGTTAATTAGAAGTTTCCATTTTTTTTTGTTAAAAGGCTGTTGTACTTAATGTGTGTGCATCGATGGCATTGAGGTGACATAATACAGGGAATGGAGATGATGTTAATGTGTGTATGTGAGTGGGAGATTTCAAGAGTGGCTGTTTGTTTTAGAGGGAGGTTGAGGTGGAAGAGATTGGACTTTTCAAAATAGGTTAGGAGATAGGCTGAGGTCAGGACAGGTAAAAATATGGTTAAGAGTATTAAGTTGGTTAGGATAACTTTTATTGTAGTTTGCATATTGTTATATATAACTATACAAATACAAAGGAGGTTGAGTGGGATAAGATAATGAGGGACTGGTAGGAGTGGGAGAGACTAAGGTAGAGGGAGGAGTAGTGCTGTTTGGGAGAACAGCACTATAAGTAGGGATACTAGAGAGAGAGTTAGAGGAGGAGGGTGTGGTTAAGTGGAGTAGATTGTTTGGGGTGATTGATTGGTTGGATGAGTAAGAGGGTGTGGTCTAGGAAATATAAGTGTAGGACCTCTGGGGTGGGTGGGATTTGGGAGTAGGGTAGGGTAGTGGAGTGAGCTCGCAGGGCGAACGGAGCGGGTTCAGACATGAAGACAGGTTTTGAGGGAGAACAATCAGTGAAAAGGGAGTTAAGTCTAATGTAAGGTACCTAGGAGTTGAGAAATTAAGATAGCAGAGTGAAAGGAGAGCTGCCTAAGGGCTAATTCAGAGATAAAGAAATAGGTTCAGGAGTAACAGAGATAAGAAGGAGTCAGAATCGGTGTAAAGGCTGATATCCAGGTGCAAGGTAAGTTAAGGAGAAATAGGTAGATCTACTGCCTAAAAATGGTTATTAGGTAAGTAGGATCTACCAAAAAGGGCTTTAGAGAGACTAGGAGTGGCAGAGGTGAGAAAAATGGTTATGTAATTTACAAGCAGGGGGGAGAGTTTTAGGTGAGAGGTCAAGAAGGGAATAGGGAACGTGAGTATAGAGACAATGTAGGAGGATTAATTCTAACAGGCAGGAGGAAATTACAAAAAGAGACTATGGCTGCTGGTAGTCCTGCAGGGAACGCTCACTTAAACAAACTAAGACAGGATTTTATTACAGTTTAAAACAGTAGGATTAATTGTACATACTTTCAAATGACTAATTCCTGCATCTCAAGGCAGCAAAACATGGGGAAGACAAGTCTCTTTCCAATCTCAGGAGTAGGTATCAGAATTCAGGATTGACTCTGGGCCTCAGGTATATAGTAGGAGACTGAAGCTGGGGTGTATACTGGCAGAAGGGTTGCTTGCTTAAGAAATGAATATATCTTCTTAGTAGGGATTAAACCCTGAAATGTACAAGTGTGTAGTCTATATATAGGGAAAAAAAGGAAATAGCAGAACAAGGAAAATGCAGTACAAATCAGCAATATGGGATTCTGCAACTCACAATGGCCCATTGAAAGCACTCAGTAATATAGCTGGCAGGTGGTTGCATAGCTGAAAATGGGAGGAGATGTAAAACAAATAAAGGGCAACACTACAATAAAAGAGAAATAAAGTAGAAATCACTAATATGGGTCTCTTGCAAGACACAATGGGCCATGCAAAGCACACAATAATACAGCTGGCAGGTGGCTGCATAGCTGAAAATGGGAGGAGATGTAAGTAAAAAAATAATTAAAAAAGGGAAACAGCAGAATAAAGGCAATCATGCACAAATTACAACGAATGCCTCTTACACTCACAGTGGCCAAAACAAAGTCATGAGTAATATAGGTGGCAGCTGGAATGTATCATAGTCAGCCAATCATACAGGCAGCATCTGCAGCACAACACTAACAACTATGCAAACACCTTACAGTCTGTTTTTTCCCACAAACTCTGCAGCATTGGTTTATACATGCAGGGGAATTTTAACTGGAAAAATGTTAGGGGCTGCCATTGCATTGATCCATCAGTATTACTAGAGGCTGATGGCAGAGAGGATGATAATGCTGACAACTGCCACAGACCAACAGGAGGAGAAGAGCATTCAGACCCAGGGTAACCTACCAGGGGCTACATGATCTGGAGATAGTAGAGCATTACAGGGTGGACAGAGACATACTTCAGCAAATCACTGAGCTGTGCCAGCCTCAACTCAGAGCTAGAACTAACAGAGGGGAACCCATCCCAGTGGGTACCAAGGTATGTGTAGCCTTAAGAATTATAGCTACAGGTACTTTCCAAAGACCTACTGGGGACATCATGGGGGTCTCATAGGCATCTGCATCCAGGGTACTCCACCAGTTCCTGGATCCCATACTACCACATGCCAGTGAGCACATTTATTTCCCAAACACCCATGAGGAGAGGACCAGCAATATATGTCTCTATCACCATGTAGCAGAATACTTGAGGTACTGGTTGCCATAGAGTGCATGCACATCCACATCAAAGCACCTCCTGGTGAACAGGGTAGGTTCTACATAAACCACAAGGGCTTTCCCTCCATCACCTGCCAGGTTGTGTGCAATGGTCCGGGCATTATCATGAATATGTGTGCTGGCAGCTCTGGAAGTTATCACTACTCCCACATCTGGCATTCGTCACATCTGTACAAGACATTTGCCAATGAGGGCATTGCATATGGCCATGGTGGGGGATGCTGGTTGTGCACTGAACCCGTGGATGATGACACCCATCAGAAATGCAAACACACCCACACAAGAATGCCATAATGAGGCACATGCACAAACCAGGATCATAATAGAGAATGTGTTTGGGATGCTCAAGTCATGGTTTCACTGCCTTGACATATCTGGTGGAGCCTTGCAGTACTCTCCAGCCACATGTGCACACATGTTCATAGTATGTGCCATGCTACACAATATGATCCTTTGGAAACAGCTGTAGCAGGAACAGCACAGGGAAGTGCTTCACAGCCCACCACCATTTTCAAGGTCCCCACAGGCACAGAGGGACTCAGAGGAGGAAGCCTCTGAGCCTGCTCCCATAGGCAGATGGAGGCATGCTCAGTATGCTCATACTTTGGTAAAGAGGTAAGGCATAGCAATGCAGTAAAATGGATGACACACACAACACATTACCTGTAACTTACCATGTATAGGCACTGTACTGTGTGCATCCAACATTAGCGGCCCTCAAGCACCATCCTCTCAACTGCTGCAAGCACAAGGTAAGCAGTCTTCTTAACAATAAATGAATGGAATAGCATTTTCTGCTAGCATATCTATGGTAATGCTGCATGCATGCAAGGGAATAGGGTGGCCTACTGGGATAGCAGCACACAACTGACAGCTATGTGGGACACCAGGAAATGTCTGGCCAAAACTGGCCTCCACACACTATGCAGTAGTACCCAAGGTGGCAAATCCCACTGCAGTATAGGTGTGGGGACAACTAACTGGGGGGATCATAGGTCACGGACATGGATGTCAGGATGGGGATCCCATAACCACCCCTCACACCCACACAGCAAGTCAGCTGTAGAAAACCACAGAGAAATGTCTGGTAAAGGCACACAAATGGGGCAATGTTGAATTAACCCCCTACAGACTCACACTGTGATATCACAGCAGGACCTGCAGTTGCAGTAAGGCTATGAAGGGTAAGATGTCTGAAACTCAAATGTATGCCAGTGCAATCTGACCTGGGCTCTTTATTGATATGCCTCCAGTCCCCGAGACAGGGCAAAAATAGTATGGTAAATGGAACCAAAATGTAAAGTAAATATCAGCACAGTCTGTGAAAATGTATATAGCTGACAGGTGTGCCCCCCCATATACCCACACAAATGCAGTAACATATATGTTTACATGGAAATAGCAGCATAGCACACATTGGATAAGGTTGTACCAATATACATGAAAACATGCTGCCTGTCCACAATATGCAGGGGTTAATTAGCTCTATGTATGTGTGGTTAATACTGTCTGTATCTGGCCAGCATGTTCTCCTGGCAGTCAGTTTGTACTGCCCTAAGTATAGTGCTGCCTTTGGCAGGGCCATGTGCAGATAACTGAAGTGCCAACTGTTATGTATGTCAGTGGCACCTACTGCTCTGTCACTGACATACCTGGAAGTCACAGTGCTATGTGGAATATACTACACATATTAGTGACATCTTGAAGGATGTGTAACAGAGGTGCCAAGGCTTTTGTGAATATAAGTGCTTTTTGGTACTGTTCAGTAATCCATTTTCTTGTGTTTGCTTTTACAAATAATGGACATGCCTACACAGTAGAATGCACTCTGTACCCACATCCATAACCCCAACCTCTGACAGCAAGATGTCTGGACAAGGGCAGAAATAAAAGTGGAACAAAGGCACAATGATAAGCATGTGTTTTAAATATTGCCCTTACATACTGAGAAAGTTGGTAGGGTGAGGGGCTTGCAGTAGCAGGAATGGTCTGAATGTTATATATTCTGAAACAATAATGTCTGTATTATTTTGTAACATCACACTAAATTACATGTAACTAACATGCCATAAAAACACAAGTGTATGTAGAAAGGATGAAACCTCTAGGCAAACACCTGGACATCTTGCCAAAAAATGTACAGGTCAGAGGTATGCACACACAAGGATATGACCTGTAAGCTTTGAAATATACCACACAAGCAGGAGATTTCCAACTACTATATCCCCAGTTTGCTGGACTGTTTACACAGCTGTGTGTCATTATTACACTGGCTGTAGCCACACCTCACAAATGGTCTTGTTGGGCAAGAATTTACATAGCTGCCCTCATAATATTGACCTATGCATCATACAATTAGTATTCCTCTATAAAAACACTGTGATGATGTGAGGATGTCTGGCACTAGGTAATGACACAATACATTACAGTTTCAGACTACAGATATGTCAGAAAATGCCTGCTAAACAAAACAAGTACCCTGAGGAAAGTCCTGTGTACTCCTGAGAGGAATAGCTGCAGCACACAAAACCCTGGACTGGAGTACAGCTATCTCTGGAATGGAGTTCCACCCTAACTACAGAAGGTCATGCTGAGCATGCTCCTACACACAGAGAATCAAAGGACATATTGGAACCCACATCAGAATATATGACTGTATTATGTATATATGTCCATGCATACAGGCAGCTATGTACACCTCAGCTGTCCCCATACACACACATCAGACAAGATTACCCTCAGCTAGCTGTAGGTGGCCCATATGTGATATAATTGCATCTGTTGCATCAGATACACACACACATTTATATATATATATATATATATATATATATATATATATATATATATATATATAGGGGATCTAACCTCAATACAGGCAACTGTGAGTGTGTGTGTGTGTGTGTGTGTGTGTGTGTGTGTGTGTGTGTGTGTGTGTGTGAGACAGTTGTGTATGTGAGAGTGAGGGTATATGTGTTTGTTTGTTTGTTTGTTTGTTTGTTTGTTTGTTTGTTTGTTTGTTTGTTTGTTTGTAGGTGAAACAGTTTTAAGCCATTCCCACCCACAACACACCCCAGTGCCCCACTTTATTAGTCCTGCTAATGTCATTCTCCTTATTGGAACATTTGGCCAGTTGTCAGCCCAGTAAGCTCTATAGCATGTGTGATAACTGTGTAAAACTATAATACAGATCACTAGCTAGACTGGGATTCTAATTTCAGATCTGGTGAGTGTGTGTGTATGTTTGTAAGAAGTATTTTGATAAGTCTCTCAACCACTGACCTATTTTATCACTCCTGCTGATGCCATTTCCCTTATCAGCACCTTTGGGCAGGTGTCAGCTCAGTAAGCTCTGTAGCATGCGTGTTAGCTGTGTAACACTATAGGACAAATAACTAGATAGGCAGGGGTTCTACTCTCAGATATGGCGAATGTGTGTGGGTGCATAAGTGTGTCTGAAAGTGTGTATGTTTGTAGAGAGAAGTATTTTGATAAGTGTCCCACCCACTGGCATACTTTATCAGTCATGCTGATGTTATTCCCCTTATCAGCACCTTTGGTCATTTGTCAGTCTGGTAAGCTTTGTAGTGCATCCGATAACTGCGCAACACTATACTACAAGTAATTACATAGGCAGGGGTTCTACTCTCAGTGTATAAGTGTGTATGAAAGTGTGTATGTATTTTGATAAGTTACCCACCCACTGGCCTACTTCATCAGTCATGTCGATATCACTCCCCTTATAGGTTCATAGGTGTGTACTAGGCTAATCACCCTGGAGCTGTTATAAGCCTAGCCCATAGAAGTGCCCTGCCATTGTGCCACCTGATGTTAATTCCAGTGACCCCATCAAGTAAAGCCGCTGGAGTGATCTTTGGGATAAACCTTCTATTACCCATCCACTCCTCAAGATCTTTCTGGAACAGGTTCATCTAGGTGCTTTGCTGGACATGTATGGAAAGTGCATTCCAGGGTATGTGCAGTCTCTGGGTGAGGAAACTGTCCCTCCAGCATGTTGTGTTGATTGTGGTAATGAGGTTGAGGTCCCTGCAGTGTGTGGTGCAGAGAGATTGGGATGTCTTTACATATAGCATTTGTAAAATAGCTGGGTCAGACATGGCTTTGCAAGTCAAGCAGAGATCACCTCTAAGTAGGTGATATGAGACAGAGAATAGCTGGAGTCTTTTGAGTCTGTCTGTGTAGGACATGTGTTTAATGCCTAGGATCCTCATTTTGTGGTACTTCTGTGGCCTCTCCAGCTGTTGCAGGTGACTAGTGAGGTACATGCCAAATGAGCCATTATACTTGATGATTGGTGTAATGAAGGAAGAGTACACAGAGATGATGACCTCTTTCTTCCTGGATGCAAAACCCTTGGTAATGAGATGTGCCACACAAAATGATTGCCTGACCACAGTGGCAATGTGGTGGTTAAAGGAGAGGTTGCTGTCAACCTGTGTCCCCAGATCTCTTATAATGCCTACAGTGTTCAGTGGGCTCCCATTGATGTGGTACTTAATGTGAACTGGGATTTTATCAAAGGAGCTGATGAAGCATGTTGTGGTGTTAAGCTTCAGGCCATGGTTTCCACAGAAGTCAGGGGTCTCAGTGAAGTCTTTCTGTAAGATGTCTGCATCACTTGTGGAGTTAATGATGGCTCCCAGCTTGCAGTTGTCTGTGAACTTGGTCAGCCAGAGTTCCTTTCTGTTGGCCTGGACTCTTGATATATAGATGCTGAACAGGAAAGTACCCAGGACTGATCCCTGTGGGACTCCAATTGTGACTGGCTGGCAGTCTTACTTGGAACTCACTACTTTCTCACTGTGTGTTCTGTCAGCCAATTTTCAACCCCCCCCCACAGTGGTATAGGGGTTGATGCCTAGTTTGGTGGGTTCATCCATAATTCCTGACTGAGTAATAGTATCTAGAGCCTTGGCCAGATTGATGTAGGCTGTGTGCAGTGCCTTTCTGTCATACACAGCCCTGGTGACCGACTCAAAGAAGTCAACCTGGTTGAGCAGGCATGATCTCTCTTTCACAAAGCCAAACTGCATGGGGTCCAGAGTTAGGAGATTACCTATATGTTTGTCAATCAGGTCCCTGATGATGCACTCCATAGCTGTACATATCAGACTTGTCAGGCTTCTGGACTGATAATACCCAGGGTCTGTAGTTGCTACACTTTTATGGAGAGGGATGATGGTAGCAGTGCACCTTTTTGGAGGGATAAAGCCCAAGGTGAGGCTGTGACTGAACAGGGTACACAGATGTGGTGCCACGTATCTTTGTAGTTCATGTAGAACACAGCCAGCTATAATTTGGCGCCCCATGGAAGCTTTATTCTTGCCCATGGACAATGCAAGTGTAACTTGTGTAGCAGTAATCCTGGGTGCTTGGCATTTTTCTGTTATTCTGATTGTTCCCCTAGGGGGGGAAGAGAGGGGTAAAGCTATCACTGAATGTGTTGGCAAAAATGTTGGCAATATCTTGTGGCTCAGTATAGGAGGTAGCATTATGCAGTAACTCAGAGCACTTCTGAGTATTGGTGTGGAGGTTCTTGATATAACTGTCAAAGAATTTGTGATTGTTGTATGTGTATGCTGCAATTCTACCATCATAGGCATCTTTAGATGATTTCATGAGGGATCTCAAGTTGTTGTTGAGGCTAATAAGGGAGTTTTACCACTCTTGGGACTCCACCTGTTTCTGCAACAGTTTCTTCCTTCTGTTGTACAGGCTATTAATGGCAAGGGACCACCAGATTGGCCTCCAGTGTTTGGAGGAGACTGTCATGGTTCTGTTGGGTATGACTAGTTCCATGCATTGATATACATGTTTGTGCAGTGCATTTGTGTATGATTCAGCAGTCAGGCAGGTATTTTCCATTGGCATGGGTGCTGTGAAGTTAGCCACCTCTGTTCTTATGAGTCCAAAGTCAGCTTTGGAGAAGTTTTGCAAGGTGGTTACCTTTGTGGGGGGTGTCAGTGAGATGTGGATTTCCATGGTAATTACTCTATGTTGGCTCTGACCAGGTAGCAATTGACTACTGTTATCAAGCAATGGTCCCATATGTTAGCAATAAACACAGGTCGAGGATGTTGCTTCCTCTACTGGGTGTCAGAATGAGCTGGTCCAGGGCATTGGAATTGATGAATTACAGGAAGCGTTGGGCCAGTGTATTGGTGCTTGAGTATCTTACCCAGTTGATGGAGGGGTAGTTGAACTCTCCTAGTATGAGAGTGTTGGGTTGAACCTTGATATATTTCATGGTGTTGAGGAATGTGGATTGAGAGTCTAGGGACATGGATGTGGACCTATAGCAGGCTATGACCTGGATTGCACTATTGCCCAATGTCAGTTGTACCTGAAGGATCTGAAATGCATTATGCTGGGATGCTATTCTGGATGCGTGCATATCTATTATTAATATGGAGACACCACTGCCTTTGTAGCTGTGGTCCATGTCTTGGGATTGACAGGTGTGAAATTAATTAAAGGTTGGTAGTGCAAGGGTGCTGTCTGCTGCTGTAAACCAGGTCTCTGTTACAGCACAAATGTCAATGTTCTTCATTTTGAGGAGTGCTTCGAGTGGCTGCATTTCAAAATGTAGATGTCTAGTGTTGAGCAGCATGACCTTCAGATTGCATATATGTATAGTTGTTATGGTCATAATTTGATTTGGAACACCGACTAAAAAGTCACTATAGGGGTGGCAAGACACTTAGCCAGTACCTGGAAACCCAGAGGTGACAGATACAGCCCATCTCTGGCAAGCCATCTCAGTCTGTCAATCATGTCATCCCAAGCAGACAGATACTGGATCCAATGAAAGTGACACCAGACACTTAAGCCAATTGTTGAAGTCAAATCATTTGTTGTCTGTACTGCGGTATCATTCTGGGTGACAGTAGTATACTGCTCAGGGCTACTGTCATACCTGCATGGCCCACATAATCTCAGAGCTCCACCATGTCACTTTTCATATAGTCCATGGAGGTGCATCTCAGGTCATTGACACACACGTGGACAATGACAGATTGATACTTGTAGTTGTTGTGGAGTGACATGATTGGATTGTGTTATGTGTTGGATTCTGATATCTGTTAGACAGCTGACTGTTACCTCCTCCATGTTCAACCTAGTGAGTGGGACATCTGTGTGCCTCACTATTAAGTCACCTATGATTATTGTATCAGGGAAAATGGTTAGCCTTTGGGGCTTAGACTGAGGGGCACACTGTGTAGGTGAGATATGTGTCCTGTGGTTTGTGTTGTGTTGTGGTAGTTGAGTGGGTGTCTGTCTTGGTGGTCTCTGCTCTTTGGGTATATGTCTATTGAGTGCCTCTGTGAAGGTGGGTGTGTGGTTATTGTTTGTATGTCAGAGCTGTGATAGTGGGTATTCTGTAGGGGTATGTTTTCCATGTGGTGTGTTGCAGGTGTTGACCCTTCTCCTCTTGACCAGTTAGTCCAGTCTTCATTGGAGATTACATATTTTCCTATTCAGTGATATAGGGGTATCTCTCACAAGTCTGACTGTTGGGAGTTTAGAGGAGAGGGTTGTCTGTGTACATGAGGCAGTTGCAACAGTGCCTCAGAATGCCCAAGTGCACCAGGTTATTGTGCAAAAGCACAGAGAGCTGCACTTTAATCATGCCAGGAGGGGTGGTCATAACTACTAAGTACTGGATCTAATTCTATGAGGAACCACTAATGATGATGGCTGTCAGGTGCGCTAGAATAATTGATTAAAAAAAAATGTTGAGGTGCAAAGCTATTAGGCTATTTGAAGTGCAGGAGAGAAAGAACTAGCAAGATCTAAGGGAAAACTGAAGGTAGACTGTTTGGCACCTGTAACACTTTAACTCAGCTGTGCAGTTATCAGCACCTTTGGCCAGTTGTCAGCCCAGTAAGCTCTGTAGCACGTGCAATAACTGCATAACACTATAATAAAATAACTAGATAGGCATGGGTTCTGATCTCAATACTGGCAAGTGTGTGTGTGTGTGTGTGTGTGTGTGTGTGTGTGTGTGTGTGTGTGTGTGTGTGTGTGTGTGTGTGTGTGTGTGTGTGTGCGCATGTGTGTGTGTTTGAGAATCATGTACTGTGTGCGTTATACCATTTTAAGTTGTGTCCCACCTTGTAAACTTCCCCTCATCCTACTTTACTAGTCCTGCTGTTGTCATTCACCTTAGAAATACCTTGGGACTAGGTGAGATTACGTAAGCTCAGTGTCATGTCTGATAACTGCATAACACTACAGTAGAAATAACTAGATAGGTATGGGTTCTAATCTCACTACTGGCAAGTGTTTGTGTGAGAATCATATAGTGTGTGTATCATACCATTTTGAGTTGTCTACCACCCAGTAAACTTCTCATCACCCTACTTTACTAGACCTGCTGATGTCATTGACCTTAGAAGTATCTTGGGATGAGGTGAAGTTATGTAAGCTATGTGGCGCATCTGATAACGGTGTAACATAATATCAGAAATAACTAGATAGAAAGGGGTTCTAATTCCACTACTGGCAACTGTGTGTGAGTGTGTTTGTGTGGTAATCATATACAGTGTCTGTTATACTATTTTGAGTTGTCTACCACCCTGTCAACTTCCTCTCACCCTACTTTACTAGGCCTGCTGATGTCATTCACCTTAGAAGTACCTTGGGACTAGGTGACATTATGTATGCTCTGTGGCACATCTGATAACTGCGTAACTCTATAGTACAAATAACTAGATAGGCAGGGGGTCTAATCTCAATACTGGGAAGTGTGTGCTTGTGTGAGAATCATATACTGTGTGTGTTATACCATTTTGAGTTGTGTACCACCCTGTAAACTTCCCATCACCCTACTTTACTAGGCCTGCTGAGTACCTTGGCTCTATGTGAAAGTATGTAAGCTCCATGGTGCATCTGATAACTGCATAACACTATGATATAAATAACTAGATTGGTAGGGGTTCTAATCTCAATACTGGCAACTGTGTGTGTGTTTTTATGTCTTTGGGTAAATATCATATCCTGTTTGGCTGATACCATTTTGATTTGTGTACCATCCATGCCTGTTTACCACCTCCTAATGGCATTACTTTATACAGTGTGGTAACGGCATCTGCCTCACATGTAGCATGTTAAACCAGTGTGCATGCCATACCAGTCCTCTGTACAAATGTCTATGGAATACCCAGATGTTCGCAACCTATATGTGGTCTGTGTTCCTTAACAATGCCCATGTATGTGATACTGTTGTCAACTTGGCCGCAGTGAGTGTAGTGACACACATGCCAGCATCAGGCATCATACCTGACTGAAACATCATGCTGATACAACTCATGCTACACTATCACTTGTCCAGGCTTGTAGAAGCAATACACTACTCCACATCCTATTTCTGGTAGGTTATCTCACCATTCATGAAGGCATTCAGAACATTACATGTTGTAAGAGGTAGTGTCTTATGTCCCATACATATAATCTATGTGGGGTATGTCATGTCTATGTAGTAGTACAGTACATCAAGGTGGAAATGCAGCTTTACTAATCTGTCTATTGCCATATGTGTTTATGTTACTGTGTGCACATCGCCTGTGTTAGTCCTTACTGCGTGTATGCAAAGGATATACCATTTTGTCTCCCTGTTTCACCTGGTGAACTCAGAATAGATACCACAAACCTGTCATACACAGTATCATACATGTCCTCATCAACTAAATCAGGGTTGAGTGTATGGGGAAGAAATGGTAGGGCCAACAGGTGTTGACAGGTTAATGTAATGGCTATGCTTGTGAGGGGACCTGCTGACAGTACTGCAGTAATCTGTTCTGTATGTATGGGCCTGTGGTACTACACAACATTGAGCTGACATGTCTGAAGGCTACCTGTCTGTGACAAGGGGTATGTATGCAAGGTCACGCTGTCTGACAACAGTGTCCCTGACACACTGTTGCATGCATACACACCTGGTACATGTACATATAAAGCTGTACCTTGCCTATGACATGGTCGGTGTACTCTCACTCTGCCATACTCCCTCTTGGGAATGTGTGCAGGGCCACAGCCTGCAGACACACAGACACCTGGAACACAAACAGAATACAGCATGTAAAACTACATTCAGTCAGTGGTACTAACATCAATAATGCATCCTGGCTAATAAGGTACATACACCTGTATGTATACCCATAATGCAGGCAGACAGCACCTTACATAGTATTACATAGCTACACTGTACTATTTTCACCCTGCCCATCAGACCCATATTAGCATGTCTCTGCATTGATGGTATAGATGACAGGGATGTGGCACAGGTATCATCATATGTACAGGGTGTGGTGTAGGTTTGCCAGAGTACTAGGCTGGACCATACAGTTGACATCATGTGTGTGTGTTTGGAGGGGTATCCAATTGATGGGCTGTGCAGAGGTGCTGTGTGTGTCTGGAGGTGACCTGCCTGTGATACAGATGTGTGTGTGTGTGTGTGTGTGTGTGTGTGTGTGTGTGTGTGTGTGTGTATGTAGGCACACAGTCACACTATGTGACTACCCTATACAGGGTTACATTGGACAGCTGTGGACTGTACATGGCATGGTGTCCAGTTCACCATCTCCAGACACTGACATGGAAACTCGTCATGCCAGGGATATCACTGGCACCACCAGGGCCAAGGCCAGATGCAGTACTGCTTCATGATGGTGATTGCTGTCTACTGGATCCATCTCCCTGATGGGACCAGACAGGACCACATGCCCAGGGCCTGCTCTGGTGTGATGTGAACAGCAACCCCCCTTTGGTAGTGCTGGTGTCACTGCCACTATGGAAGTGTGAAGGTGCATGGCCCCGTAGACTCTCAGCTGTTAGTGCTGACCTACGTCCACATGGCCTTTGGTCATTTCCCACTACACACTGTAGCACAGACATGCCACAGTCAAGGATTGCCAAGGTCTACCTCACCGTCTATTCATGACCTCAGTATTTTGATGTGTGGCCTCAACAAAGTCATGTATGTCACCACATAAATCAGGAACAGTTGCATCCACTACCCTGAGTATGTGTCTGGTGTGGCATTCACTACATGCCTGTGCATCCATGACAGCCCAAAACATGCATCTGATGACTCCTGCTGTGGCACTTGTGACAGTGGATTGATGAACAGCAGTCCTCCTGTGAGCACCCTTGTCCATCTGCCTGTCTGGGACATCGCCAGCACTCTGTCTATGCCCAGTGTCTACACACACCTGCCACAGTTACCACATTAGCCTGTTCAATGCCACCATCTGTCACCTGTCCATCTGTGGCCACTGGTGATGGGATATGTGTCGGCATTGTCACTACGTATGGGGATGGTGTGGACAAGATTGGGATGATAACCAACGGCACTGATTCTGCCCACTGACAATCCCACCTGTACCTCACTATTCTTATCATCATTGTCAAAGTATGGAGAGATAATGAGATCAGTTTCCAAGCGAGAGGGACCCCAAACCTCATCACCACCTGTGAGGGGAAGACAACATATGTACATTAATACCTGCACTTTGAGGTTGGCTGGTACACACATACACACAAACACACACACACACACACACACACACACACACACACACACACACACACACACACACACACACACACACACACACACTCACAGACTTACAGGTGAGGTAGCACAGATCTGTTACACAGACCACACATTACCCAAATGATGACATGCATAATACAAGACCCTCAGCATCATGCATTGCAGCCAGTTTACTACATGTAACTAACAATATAGAGCTCTGGTATATGTGATTAATGTTAGCAGGTAATGGCCCTTCCCCAGCACAAACTGCACCCACATACACATCATTGCTGTTTACCTGTATAACACAGTGGAAAGTAATACAGAACATACCTCACAACTGTACAGATCCTCACAGGGCATGTAGATTTCTGTCTCATATGTTTGCTCTGTTTCTCATAACCCCTGTGTTTCTATGATACATAATTGGGATGATTTGAGGAGTGACATAACTGATTAATGACATGCATTTGAGTGTCAGACCTCCAAACCAGCAGTAAATGTATGGTCATACAATTCCTGTTACACCACCAACCTTCTAAACTTACAACGGATAGGATAAGTGTACATAACCCTGTTAACATGCCATGTTCTTATAATATATGAGATGACACTGCAATAATGCATTCAAATATGTTACCCACCTTTCACGTGACATATGACCTGTGCAATCCAATTGTTAAACAAACAAATGTATTATGTGTAAAATATGACTGCAATATGCACAATATGGTGGTTGCATAAGTGTGCACAGCTTTAAAAAGATACTTTGTTGAAGCACCTTGTAAGTGACTTACAGCATTCACTCTACTTGTGAAGGTGTCTATAAGCATGGCATATATTGACTTGCCATTATTTGGCCATTCTTCCATACAAAGATCACCCAACTCTGTCAGATTGCAAGGGCAGCTCATATGCACAGCCCTCATCAGGTCACACTGGGGTTTGTCTATCTGGTGTATGTCTAGGCTCTGGCTGGGCCAATCCATAACCATGAGTGTGTTCAGGTGGAGCCTTTCTTAGGTAGCTTTGGGCGCATGCTTCGGGTCTATGTCATGTTGAAGGCTGACACCCCTCCCTATCCTCAGCATTCCTGCAGCCACCTGATGGATTTGCGCCAAATGTTGGTGTTATTTTAAACTCTGCAGAATTCACACCATTGTGACTACAGGTCCAGTTCTGGCTTTGGAACAGCATCCCCACAGCAGGCCACTGTCACCAGCGTGATTCACCATGGGGATGTTGGTGTTCAGGTTAAGAGGAGTGTTGCTTGTGCACCACACATACCTTTTGGTATTGTGGCTGTGAGGTCAATCCATAGTCTCATTACACCATAACACATTTTCACACATACTTTTGGGAGACTTGATGTGCTGTATTGCAAATTGTATCTATCCATGGATGTTTTTTGGTGTGGGGAAATGTTTCCATCTTCTGATCATACCTCATAGGCCAGACGTATGCACAATATGGGAGAGTATTCTCACATGTAGTACACAACACCAGTACTTAAAAGCAATTCCTGCAACTCCCTCAGTGTTGCTGTATGTCTCCTGGCAGCCTCCCTGACCAGGGTTTGACATGTGTTGTCATCATTTTTGAAGGGACGTCAGATTATTTTCAACAGTACTGTTGTCTCATATTCAATCCATCTTTTGACAACTGTCTCCACTGTGTTCCATGTGTGCAATGCTGTGATAATGTTGTTGTACCCTACTCTTAACTGATACTGTCTTTTGGCTTTTCCTGGTTAGGGGTCGCCACAGCAGAACTCCAGTCCACTAATGATTGGCAGTAGATTTTTATGTGCTGGCTTGCCAGGCCTAAAGCACAACCTTCAACGAAGGAACACCCATTCACACATGTCCACACATAGAAGACGCTCTAACTGAGAATCGAATGTGCAACGTCTAACTGTAAGGCGACAACGCTACCGCAGCACCACCACCACAGTTTGTACCCTACTCTTAACTGATACCTTTCAAATATGAGATCCCTTTGCTGATTTGTAAGCTGTCTGCAAACAATGGCTGTTGCTGTTGCAGGCACCTGAGCAAATGACATGAATATCCTACTTGGACAGCAGACTGTTATTTGGTGTTACTCGGAGTGCCTTTACTTGATGGCAGGTGTGTACCCAAGCAGACTGAATGCTATCAGTAAATCACAAGCTGCTGCAGTACAATATTATTTGAAGGGTGTGCACACATATGTATCCAGCTTATTGTAAGGTTTGTGTATTCCATATCTGGAGCCCAACAGATTGATTGGTTTTACAACTGAATTGTTCATGTCATAGGTGACATTACAGGTGGAAAAAGGTGTAGACTGACATATTGTGGTCTCAATTTGTATATATATCACAAACACCTGATATCTTAACAGGGGTGTGTACACTGTTTATATTCACTGTATGAGAGTAATGTTTCACACATGTCCCTACCTTAGGCCAATTGTCCCCCCATTTTGTTGGTCTCTGTCCAGAAGTCTTGCACTGACAAGTTGTGAGGTATGCTACAGAGATGTTACATTCTCTTCAGATAGGCACCTGTGGTGACCACTGTGATGCAATGCAGTTATCCCCCACCACAAGTGAACATGCACATAAAGCAATATGGCTATGAGTGACAGCTTTGTGCATGTTACATTGCATGGCCTTCGCATGCCTGGGGTATTGGCAAACCACAACAGAACAATTCCATACTCACCAGCTTCAGGCTGCTGTCCCACATGTAGACTGGATGGACCTAGGTAGTTCTGGGAGAGAAGTATTGTCAGCAGACTCACATGTGGCATTGGTACAGGATGGATGCAGCATGTCTGCACATTTACAGTACAACCCCCAATACTACACAATTTGCTGTCCTTCACCATATATGTGCACTTACGTGCATTAGAAAACCCCATTCAGAACTGCAATTTGAACTGACACATGCATGTAGCTACTCTACAAATATAAATATGTCTGCTACACTAGTCTAGTTATCTCCACTGGAACCTTACCTGCGCTCTCATCGTCCATTGTTTGGGTGCCACCCACCTCCAGCATGTGGGGGGTCTGTACCCTGATGTTGTACTGGGATGGGTGCTCCAAGGTTGCTGAGGAGCTCCTCAGTGGGTGTCAGTGGGGGCTGCATGGCTGGGCCCCCACCTGTGGCTGTGCGGTCCCTGGCCACTACACCAGTCTTTGCCGGGCATAGTGTATGAGGTAATTTGCACAATGCCGGACCTGCTCATATGTATGTGTGTGCAAGCCGACATCATTTACCCTGTGGACTAGGTTGTCCCACAGGCTAGTCCTCTCCTGCAGATGTTGCTGGGTCTGGCCAAACATTATGGCATGGTTCTGTAGTGTGGCTTCTAAGATTATATTTGTCTCAGCCGCTGAGAAAGTAGACCTTTGCTGATGTGACATTGCACCTGGAAAAAATAAAAAGGGAAACACATCACATGACCTCATACATTTGGCAGCAGTATCTACAGAACCTGCACAGCTACATCAAATACCAGTAGCTACCACTCAACCACAACATACCCCTGTAATCTATCAGCACTGTATCTACTTGCATTGCACTGCTGGTCCTGATGTGTCATATTCCCCACAATGAGGGCTAATTAATTAATTAATACTCATTCATGTCTGTGTAGAGGGAAGACATTGGCCATCTTCAATGCGGATAGGGTGTAGATGGTGCCAAGGCTAGGTGTGACTACAGTGTGCAATGGAGCTGGGAGCACATGCCTGAGTTCATGTAGGATGTGGACATGGATGTTATCAGGTCCCATGAATACTTATGTTTGTTGCCTTTCTGTAGGCAATATGTACCTGCTCATTGGTGATGTGGGGAGGGGTGTGGGTGCTGTGCATATCCACCTATAGTGATCCTGAGCCAGGGGCTGATGTTTGCCCTAAACCTATCTGCAGTAGGTTGGCTATAGCTATGTTGTGTGTGAATGTGGTCTGATTGACCACCATTACAGGGTGGGTTGGCTTGTTGCTTCTGAGATTGCAGACATATGTGAAGATGGCCTTGTGATTGGCCTTGTTGGATATGTCCAATTTGTACTCATAGTTAGCCTTACAATACCCCCCCTGTGACCTTATATGCTTGATCAGACAAAGACTAACTTGATGCCAAGTTGGTGCCAGCTCCTAATTTGCCCTGTACAGCCAATATAGGGACAAGTCTGTGGTTTATGTATTGCTGCTGTCCAGCAAAGGGAATTACTCTACTTTGGTGGAGGGAGGTTTTATGAGTAAGGTATTGCTGAGTCCATACAGCTATATTGGTGTCTATACAGCTGTTTGTAGTAGGCAAGGACACACAGACATAACACAGCTGGACAACTCTCCAATTTCAAACAGATAATCATGCTTATTGTGGTACCCATGGCTGTGTCAGGGCAATGCAACAACCAGTAGCTGTAGAAATGTCACTCTGTTGGATGCACAGTAACTAAGATTACACATGTGTACAACATGTACAGCTTATTTAACTGCATTTTGCATTCCATGTCTGTTGTTATGAGGTGGCCAGATACACCTACTCATACTGACATGTGCACAGGTAACACCTGATATACATTTCTGTTCTATGTCAGTATGGCACACTGTATTCACACGCTTGCTGCCCAGTCATCCCTCTCAACCCGTTAGAGCAAGACATCTGTAGGATGCCACACATACATGGGGGGCAATGGGTCAAAATTAGTGACACTGTCTTAATATTGCTGTAGCACACTTGAGTCATTCAATAGCACAGTAGCCTTTTCATTGACAGACATACACTGGAGGATGTCCAACACTCACATGGCAGGAAGAGAGGAGAAAGGCTAGGAGTGTGGTAGTGATGGTAAGAACTTTTAATGTTGTCAGTACGACTGGTATAGGGACAGAGCTAGCTGATATAATGGCCAGAGGAATGTGGATATATTGTGTGTGCAAGAGACCAGATGGAATGGGAGTATGGCTAGATGTATTTGACCCAGGTCACGATTGTGCTATCAGGGTGTGGATGGGAAGGGGGGTAGGGGTTATCCTGATGGAACAGTATACCAAGGGTGTTTTTGGAGGATGACATGAGTGTCTGATAGAGTGATGTTTATGAATCTGGAAACAGATGGTGTAATGATGAATGTTGTTAGTGCATATGTTACACAAGTTGCTTGTGTGGTGGATGAGAAAGAGAAATGTAAAGTCAGTTGGATGGTGTGGTAATGACTGCACCCAAGGGTGATTGCAGCAGATTTCAATGGCCATGTTGGTGAAGGGAACAGAGTGGTTGAGGAAGGGATGGCATGTATGGTGTTAAGCAAAGGAATGCAGATGGTGAGATAGTAGTGGATTTTGCAAAAAGGATGGACATGGCTGTGGTGAATACATACTATAACAAGAGAGAGGAGTGTAGGGTGACATGCAAAAGTGGAGGGAGATGCACACAGGTGGAATATATCCAATGTAGGAGGGCCAGGAGACTGTAAAGTGGTGACAGGGAAAAGTGCAGTTAGGCAGCAGAGACTCTTGGTCTGTACGATGACTGTGATGATCAAGAAGAGGCAGAGTGTGAGGGCAGCATCAAGGATCAGATGGTGAGAACTGGAAAAGGGTGACTGTGGTGTGGAGTTCAGGGAAGAGTTAAGAAAGGCACTGGGTGGCAGTGACAATTTACAAAATAGCTGGGTAAGTACAGCAGAGCTAGTAAGGGAGATGGCTAGGACGGTGCTTGGTGTAACATGTGGATGGAGAAAGGAGTACAAAGACACCTGGTGGTGGAATGGGGAAGTACAGGACAGTATAGAGAGAAAGAGGCTGGGGATGAAGGAGTGGGATTGTCAGAGAGATGAGGAAAGTAGATAGGAGTATAAGGAGATGAGGTGCATGACAAAAAGAGAGGTGGCAAAAGCTAAGGATGAGGCATATGATGACTTGTATGACAGGTTGGACACTAAGGAGAGATGACAGGACTTGTACCAGTTGGCTAGACAGAGGGACTGAGTTAGGAAAGATGTGCAGCAGATAAGGGTGATAAAAGATAATGAGGGAAATGTACTCATAAGCAAGGGGAGTGTGTTGAGCAGATGGATAGTGTTTTTGAGAGGCTGATGAATGAAGAGAATGAGAGAGAGAGGGTTGGATGATGTGGTTGTGGTGAATCAGGAAGTGCAGCAGCTTACCAAGGAAGGAGTAAGGATAGCTATCAAGAGGATGAATACTGGAAAGCCTGTTGGTCCACATGACATACCTGTGGTATCATGGAGGTGTTTAGGGGAAATGGCAGTAGTGTTTTTCACCAGATTGTTTAATGATATCTTGTAAAGTGAGAGATTTCATGTGGAGTGGAGATAAAGTGTTTGTGTACCATTTTAAGAATAAGGTTGATGTGCAGAGCTGTAGTAACTACAGAGGAATAACATTAATCAGTCACAGTATGAAGGAAAGAGGAAGCTAGGTTAAGCAGGGCAGTGATGAGTTCTGGTCCTGGTCAGCTGTATGTTGTCATGAGAGGTAAGAGCACTGCAGATGCAATGTTTGCTCTGATAGTGTTGATGGCGTAGTACAGAGAAGGTCAGGAGTTGCTTTGTGTCTTTCTGGATGTAGAAAAAGCATATGACAGGGTGCCTAGAGGGGAGTTGTGATATTGTATGAAGAAGTCATGAGTGAAAGAGATATATGTCAGACTGGTACAGGATATGTACAAGGGTGGTGTGACAGCAGTGAGGTCTGTGGCGGGAGTGACAGATGCTTTTAAGGTGAAAGTGGGATGATATCAGCGATCAGCTGTGAGCCCTTTCTTATTTGCAATGGTGATGGACAGGTTGACAGACAAGATCATACAGGAGTCCCCGTTGACTATGATGTTTGCAGATGACATTGTGATCTGTACTGAGAGTAGGGTACAGATTTATGAGACCCTGTAGAGGTAGAGATATGCTCCATAAAGGAGAAGAATGAAGATCAGCAGGACTAAGACAGAATATCTGTGTGTGAATGAGAGGGAGAGTAGTGGAATGTTGAGAATGCAGGGAGTAGAGTTAACAATGGGGGATGAGTATAAATTATTGGGATCAAAATTTCAGAGTAATGACGACTGTGAAGGACAGGTGAAGAAGAGAGTACAGGCAAGATGGAGATGGTGGAGAAGAGTGCCAGTGCTGATTTGTGACAGACAAGTACCAGTAAAGGTGAAAGGGAAGGTCTACAACAGGGTAGTGAGACCAGTTATGGGTTGGGGACAGTGTCACTGACAAAAAGGCAGGAGTCAGAGTTGGACGTGGTAGAGTTACAGATGTTAGGATTTGCACTGGTTGTGAAAAGGATGGACAGGATTAACAATGTGTATACAACAGGGTCAGCCCATGTTGGACAGTTTTTAGACAAAGCCAGAGAGGCAGTATTACATCAGTTTGGACGTGCTGTAGAGGGATGCTGAGTAGAGGGATGCTGAGTATATTGGGAAAAGATGGTAAGGATGAAGCTGATAGGTAAGAGGAAAAGAAGAAGGCCTCAAATAAGGTTCCTGAATATGGTGAGAGAGGACATGCAGGTGGTTGGTGTGACAGACTGATGCAGAGGACAGGCAGAAATGGCAACAGATGATCCACTGTTGTGACCCCTAATGGAAACAACAAGAAGAAAAAGAAAGAGATGTTGTAATGTCATTCTTCACAGATTTGCCAATGATTTGCCAGACATAACACAACTGTATGAGTAAATGACTACAAATATGAGGCACACATATGGTCAGTGTGCATAACACTGGACAGTTTAATGGTATGAGCTCAGTATATCACATGCAGCTCAACACACCTTAACAGTACTGCAACAGTACTTTAACATGAAAATACCATGTGTAGGTCTCTCACATTTCTGAGAAAACCAACTATATCATAGTTGTATTCACAAGTAAGATATGGATATGTATGACATCCCAGTAGCTGGCCTAGCATTGTCACAGTCAGTAATGTTCAACACACACTGCAGTAGTAGTCATATGTGAGCCATCCTTTCCTGGGGTGACTCAGGGGCCTGACCTATGATCTATGTCACTGCAGGCAGACCCAGATGTTATGGCCATAGGTTCTGATCAGTAATATATTAGTACAGCAAGTCTTGTTGATATATATATATATATATATATATATATATATATATATATATATATTACATTTCCTATTTCCCATTCTTACATACCCCCTACTGCAGTCCATTACATGCTTACTTGTTTGGCATACCTGTTTGTTTTATTCAAATGTAGGTGGTTATGTCCTGCTTGGTTTTTCTTTTTCTTTTCACTGTTTCTCTCTCTCAAGGATGTAGAGTGTACATCTGTTTCTCATAGGCAGCAGCTTGCCTTTTGTAGATAATGCTCATGAGCAGCTGATGGCTTATGCACCAATTGATGTCCCCACTTGATAATTGCATGCAGGATAGCTGTGTTGTTGTTCATATAGTCAATGGTAAGGCAACACACTCCTATCACTGAGTACGTCATGTGAGCATTGGCCCTTTTCCTTGCCAGTGAGGGGACTTCATGGAGGTGTGTGAACAACAGCATCACAGAGGGTATTTAGAAATACCTCTCACAACCAAAACTGTAGAGACAGGCCAACAGAATGGGTTCCAGACATATGGACAGAATGTAAGTATTGCTGTTATGTATTTTAATTAATGCTAATCTAACAGGGTTTGTGTGGACATGGAGTTCCTGGGTGATTTTAACTCTGAGAGTGTTATGTGTTAGACATAACTCTCACCTGTAGGGCTATCCACAGAATGGTCAGGATTTGAACTCCTGTGTTTGGTGTGTTCCTAGACATTTTTGTCTCTGGAAAATCAGTAGCATACTCTGGGGATTACAGTCAGTAACTGCTAACATCCATTTGTGTTTCTGACCTCATATCCCTCAGAAAAGATATGTTATAACTAACCCTATAACAACAGCAACATTCTCAGTTTATAACAGCAATATTTCAAATATGCCCCTGTTTTAGGCCTCTGGCCCACAATTATGTCAGGCTTTGTCCAGATGTCATGCAGTAAGAAGTTGATAGGTATGGTATATGATTATTTAGTGCCTACATTCCTGACATTATCCCAGTGATGTTTCAGATTGCCAGACATGTTATGTGGAAGAGGGCTTATGTATAAGGGAAAGCCTGGACATTTTGTGAGACTCTGTACAGTTGAGAGGTCTTTCTATTTCTGGCAATTGTTGACAGACTGTCAGGATTGCGTAGCAGTCTATTGTGTCACTGTTATTTGGCCTGTGTAGGGAGGGATGTGAAAGTATGTGTTATGGCTCCTTTTCTATCTGCCTGTGCATGCTGCTCCTGTTTCTGGTGGTTTATCAGGTGTATATGTTTGTAGGGGAAGACTGAGACATGTCCCATACCATAGTCAGGCATCACAGTACACTGTGAATTGGGCCAGTATATGTGGGGGTAGTGTGTGAGTGGCAAACATATTGAGATGTTTTTGTTCACACAGTCTGTACTGTTGCTTTGGCTTACTGGTATGTCACTGTGACAGTGGTTGAATTGGTTATGGGTATGCACTTTTACACTGGTGTCTGTTTTTCAGTGCTGTGACATCCCTGTAGTGCCTGATATATTTGCCAATACATGTGTAATTCCCCCTAGTAGATTTGTGTTAGTGTTGTGTCAGTCTGACTGTAGTTTGAATAGTGCTTGGTGATATGCTTAGCAGCTAAGTGTAGTTTCCCTAATGTGATGTTATGTCCAGATATTTGTAAGACATATATGTAGTTTTGCCTGGTCCACATAAGTGTGTATTTCTGACACATCAGTGGGCTGATGTGAGGATTTCAGTCACTAATTAGTGGAAAGTACTTGAGTGTTATACATGAGGGTGTTACTGCAGCAACTGTGTCAGCTTATCTTCTCCAGTATTTCAGATATGTCCCTATTTCCATGGCTTTCTCCACCCACTTTGTCAGGCCTGGCCCGGGTTGTTGCACTAAGGAGTTATGTGCCGACTTTGGGACTGTCTGAATTGCTGCAGTATGTCCAGGTTTATTGCTCATATTTCTGGTCTGTTCCACAGATGCATTATTTTCATATCCCTGGTAAATCATTGTGAGGATCTGAGGATTTCTTACAGTAAATGATGACATACATTTCAGTTTCAGAACTCATCTTTCAGAACCTGTATGCTGAAACAAACCCTGTCACTCTGGCAACATTCTATATTTATAAGAGTGATATTTGAAATATGTCCCTAGTTTTGTCCCATTGTCCCTCATTTGGACAGCCTTGGGCCAGATTTCTTGCAGTAAGACATTGGTAGGTATGGTTCTAAGGTATGACTCCACTACATGTTATGAGCATATATATATATATATATATATATATATATATATATAAATTTACCAACCTTTGGTGCTGATATGGACACCAGTTGACTTAACTTCATATTTCAATTTTAACATTTATAATTTTTCCAGTAAGGTTATAGGGGCCCAACACCATAAATTATTCTTAAAAGGTTTCAAATTTATTCCTGCGACTAGAGCATGTGCTTGACCTGAAAATGTTTAGTTGGAAATTAAATCTGAAGGTTATGTTTGACAGTGGGATAGCAGAAGCACCTGAAACTAATGACTGCAAAATAAGTAGTACCTTCAACCCTCCACTGCATCCAGTCATTAGTATATTTGAAAGGCAGTGTGAGAGGGAAATAAGAATAGTTTTGGGGAACAAAGCACAAAGATTCTACAATCTTACTAATGAAGAGACTCAGTTGCTGAAAGAACTTAGGCAAAACAACATAATCCGGAGCATGAAGCCGGATAAAGGAGGAGGGCTGGTGGTTATGGAGTCAGATTACTATTCTGGTCATATGCTGAACTTGTTGAATGATACCGAAGTTTATGGGATAGTTTCCCTAAACAAAGTTAATTTAGCATATAGATCCATCAAGATAGTATTGGACGAACTTTTGCTATTTGACTCCATTTCGAAGCCCCTCTATGACTATCTTTGGGTGGAAAATCCAATTCTTCCAAATATTTTTGGCATCCCTAAGATGCATTCCAATATGGAAGATCCACCCTTGTGTCCAATTGTTGCTGCTAGGGGATTGGTGACTGAAACTCCAGCTAAGTTTGTGGACAGGAAACTTAAGTATTTATTAGATAAGCTTCCACATATCATAAAGGACTCTTGGGGCCTGTTGAACAAGTTACAATCTGTTGTTATTCCAGATTACTCGAAGTTGGTGACTTGTGATGTACAAAGTCTCTTCACAGTAATTCCACAAGAGACTGGTCTGGGCTGATTCAAAGATATAGTATTTCAGTATAGTGAATTTACAATGGTGACAAGGAAATTATGTGTAATGTTATGGATTTGATCCTAAATAATAATTTTTTATTATTTGAGTGTGAATTTTATAAACAGAATCAGGGTGTTGCCATGGGTGCAACATGCACCCCCCTTTTTGCGAACACAATTATGCTTTGGTGGGAATTTAATGTATTATTTCAATCACTGCTCTACAAGTATTGCCTGGTATATTTTACATTTTTGGATGATTTATTTTTTGTATGGACAGGCACTACAGAACAATTAGGTATGTTTATTGATTTTTATGCAAAACAGTTCAAATTTTTTGAAATTTTCCCACAAAATGGACAACAAGGTTATAAATTATTTGGATATTTTATTTTTGAACAAAGGGACTCACAATAAGAGTGTTTAGGAAACCTACACATTGTAATACATACTTACATTTTACAAGTTGCCACCCAATGCATCAGAAAAAAGTAGTAGTAAAAAGTCAGTTAATTCATGCATCGCATCTTACATCTGAATGTTCAGATTGTATAGAGGAATTTTTATTGATTAAAAACATGTTTATTGATCGGGGCTACCCCCGTGACCTTTTGGAGAAAATTGCTGATAAGTTTGGATTGGGAGACAGGATAGGTATGCACCAGTTATTAAACATGGTATGACAAATATGGTACATAACAGTGAGATGAATACAGCTAATACTTTTTCAGGTAACAACAACATGGTGATGTACTACACAACAGATGCTAAGGTAATTGAAAAGATTATAAATAGAAACTGGATGTTGCTGCAGTCTGACAGCAACATTTGTCATTTATTTAAATCTTTACCAATATTCACATATAAGCATAAGCAAAATGTCAAAGTGGTTTTGGAAAAAATGCCCATGAGTTTCGGTGTTCCCACATCTAGGAAGTGCCAACAGTGTGCCTATTGCTCTTATATTAATGTAAACAAGCAGGGTGCAGTTTTGAACAACATTACTTTATGGGATGCAGCAACACATTTGAATTCCAGATCTCAGAAAATTATTTACCTTGCTACATGTTGCACATAGGTTCATAGGTTCATACTAGGCTATCTGCCCTAGGGCATTTATAAGCCTAGCCAGAATGTGTTTGGCTTTCGCCACCCATTTTAAATTTATTTTGCTATGCCCTTTTTCGAGGTTAGTATACTGTGCCTCGGTCTAACAGTGACACAGAAGTGATACCCGGGGTAAACCTATGATCTCCCATCCACTCGTCAAGATTCCTCTTGAAGAGAGTCAATGAGGGACTCTGCCTAACCTGGACTGGGATTTTATTCCAGAGTGAAGGGAGCCTCTGGGTTATGAATCTGTCCCTCCAGCATCTCCTATTTATTTCAGTGCTGAGGTTCAAGTCTCTCGAGCGCGTAGTTGTTGTGCGTTTTATGTTGGTAAGACTAATAATAGCTTGAAGCAAAGAATCTACCAGCATCGATACAGTATAAGGAAAAGAGACAACAAAAGGGCACTGGCAAGGCACTCTATGTGTTGTGCAAAATTTAACAAGTTTGTTTTCTTGATTCTTGAGCAAATGAAGGTAACACCATTATCGGGTGATTGGGAGAATCAACTGCTTCATAAAGAAATGTGGTAGATGAGACTAGATGCAGCCAACTGCTCAGGGTTGAATGAACATATTTCTATTTCTAGTGAACTGAAAAGAAGAGTATTAACCCTTTAGCAT
This sequence comes from Protopterus annectens, assembly GCF_019279795.1. Taxonomy (NCBI): domain Eukaryota; kingdom Metazoa; phylum Chordata; order Ceratodontiformes; family Protopteridae; genus Protopterus; species Protopterus annectens. The sequence goes on from NC_056743.1 coordinate 1,379,406,817, forward strand.
TTTGTGGGCTTATAACACCTGGTTTGTTTGCAAGAAAAGCCTAAAATACTATAGCTTTTACTCCAGTTAATTCTGGTGTGTTTAATTAATGACTAACCATCATTGGTGGTTTTGAATGGGTGTGTCATTTTACTTGTATTTTTAGCCTTGGATTTTAAACATTTTTCTTGGTTCTGATGATGTCTGAACTATCAGATGAAAGTGCTTAACCAAGTGGATTTTTGTTACTGAAGATTAAAACTGTGGTTTGCTTTACTGACTGGCTTTATTGGAATTATTTATATATATATATATATATATATATATATATATATATATATATATATATATATAGATATGTGTGTGTGTGTGTGTGTGTGTGTGTGTGTGTGCATGTGTATATTTTCTATGTGTATCACTATTTAAATTATGTATATATTTGTCCATATATATGCATCTCCATTGCTCACAGTTGATTCTCATAATATACCACACTAATGACTTCATTTAGTAAGTGTATATGATTTCTATTACATGACATGGCTGTATGTGCTTTCATTACAGTAGCAAGGAGTGTAACTATATTGTATGGGACACATGTATACATGGGTGTTTTCACATGTTATATGCACTCACACATCCATTTTATACCAGCTACACTACCCTAGGTGACAGAAATAACATCACATATTTTAATATGAACATAGCACTTTTAACACTCCTTTCCCATGTAAATTTGGATTGCCTGTTGTATTAGTCGAACCATGTATACCTGCATGCAAAGCTGGGACTCTGACCACTACAGTATCTTGTTTTGGGTATTTGAGCTGTATATTTTTATTTATCGTCTACTAGATATTAATGTTATATTACTATATTAAATGGAGAGTACTGCGGTTTTTGGCCATGTCATTGAGGACTGCTGTCATGACATTATGGCATACATTTCAGTTTCAGACTTGTATCCTTCTGAACAGTAATGCTAATGCATAACCTGTTTTCTATCAACTTTCTGTCTGTCCTCTGTGCAGATGGGATGACATCGGTGCTCAGGCTGCAGTTGACTACACTGCAGAATGGGTCTGAGATCCCGTGCTTGTGTTCATGTTGGATGCAGCCAGGAATGATCAGGCCTATGGAGACCTCTACGTGTTGCCTTTGAGAGGGTATTACAGACCTGCTTCCTGATCATGAGGGGAGGGGGGCAGGTGTTGTACATGCACATGTGTACCTATGGGGGGATAGGGAGGGGTGATGTTTACACTTCACCTGTCTGCAGCCGGTTGCCTATATCCATGGCATATGTGTATGTGGTGTTATTGTGTGTGTTGATACTGGAATTGCAGACACACATCTGGAAGGCCTAGTGGTTGGCCTTGGTGGATGTCTCCAATTTGCACACAAAGACAGCCTTAGGGTACATCACCTCTGACCTTATTTGCCCATGCAGAACAAAGTGACATGGCTTCTAATGAGGCACCTGTTCCTTCTTGGCCCATCCTGTGATTATTTCCACCAATGATGGTAGTTGTGTATTGCTGCTGTCCACCACAGCCTTTCAGCCTACCCTAAGGGGGTTGATGCTGTCCTGTCAGGTATTGCTGAGGCCATAAAGCTATGTAGTTACCCACATAGTATTGTGGTATTGACCTGGACACTGCTGCTAGCTCCAACATGTGGGATGCCCTTCATGTGGGCCTTGCCCATTTTCCTTGCCTGTACGGGGGACATTATGGAGGTGTGGGGGCTACAGCTTCACAGACAGTAGGTGGAAATGTCTCACATGACAGGACATGTGGAGACAGGCCGACAACATGGGGGACAAAGCTCCAGAATTGGGTACAGATTGTATGTTATTAGTGCTGTTATACACATGGAGGGTTGCTAGATTGACAGGGTTAGTCTGGACATGCATTTACTGGCTGACTTGACATCTAACAGTGATATGCCTCTGGCATACCTTTCGACTGGCATGTTGTCCACAGACTGGCCAGATGTTTGCCATTTATGCTCGGTCTGTTCCTTGAACAACGTCTGTTTTTGTGGGGTTGGTAGGATAATATGGGGATTATAGTCAGTAACTGTTGACATCCATTGGTGTTCCAGACATCATGTCCTTCAAGGATGTTATGTTACAACAACATGCGTAACACCAGCTACTGTTTCAGTTTGTAACACCATTATGTGTGATATGTCCCTCTTTCCAGCCCCTTGTCCCACAAGTACATCATGCGTTATCCAGATGTCTTGCACTACGAAGTGCAGAGGTATGGTATATCATTAATTACCAACTGCATTCCAGTTATCATGCCAATGACCTGGCAGACTCCTGGCCATGGTATGCAGCAGTGGCCAGGATTAAGGTTCCACACCCGAGTAATTCTGTGGAAAGCTGTACATATGACAGTTATGTTTTTTCTGGCCATTGTGAGCAGACTGCCAAGATTATGTAGCAGTGTTGTGTGTAGATGTTTGTTGGGCTGGGTAGGGAGAGTAGCAGATGTGAGTGCCATACATCTTTACCTATCTGACTCTGCATGCTGCTACAGCTGCTGGTGGTCTATCATGTCTGTATGCTTGAAGGGGCTGACTGTGAAATGTCCTATAACACCTCAGGATCTGCAGTACACTGTGAATTGGACCAGTATATGTTGGTGTAGTGTGTGACTGGTAATCAGGATATGATTGTTCAGACAGTAGTTCTACTCTAGAATTCATTTTGGGTACTGGTATGTTGCTGTGACTGTGGTGCAAATGTTTTTGGGTGGACATTTTTGCACCACTCTCTGCTCTTCACTGCAGTTCCATCCCTGTAGTGCATGCTATATTTGAATATACATAGGTAACTGCCCATAGGTGATGTGAGGAAGTGTCATATTGGTCTTACTGCACTTCATAAGGTGCTGAGTGACATATTTGGCAGCTGTCAAAGGATTTCCATTTGGTTACATGACTGCAGTCATACCTCTACACTGTCCATATGCCTAGACCCTGTCCAGATGCATGGCTCATATCTTTGGTCTGTTCCCCAGACAGTTGTTGTCCTTGGATAATCAGTAGGATATGCTGGGGAATACAGTCAGCAAATGCTAACATTCATTGGTGTTACTGAATTCATATCCCTCAGGAAAATATATGTTACAACAAAGCCAGTAACACCAGCAACTGTCTACATTTATAACAGCAATATGTCCAATATACCCCTGTGTTTGGGCCTCTGTCCCAAAGTATGTCAGGCTTTGTCCAGAAGTCATGCACTAAGAGATTCAGAGATATGTAGTATCATTATTTATTGCATTCATTCCTGCTACCATCCCAGTGATGTCATAACCCCAAGACACGTAACAAGGAAGCGGCCATAGATATTTGTCCTGTGCCTATAAATTCTGTGGGAAACTGTACATTTGAGAGGTCTGTGTATGTCTGCCCATTGTTAAAAGACTGTCAGGACTGCATAGTAGTGTAGTGTGTACATGTTATTTGGACTGTATGGGAGGGGGTACATGTGAGCGTCATGGGCCCTTTTTATCTGACTGTGCATGCTGCTCCAGTTTCTGGTTCCCTATCACCTGTATATGTTTGAACATGCAGACCGTGACATCTCCTGTAACACCTCACGATTCCCACTACACTGTGACTTGGGGCAGTATATTTTGGGGTAATGTGTGAGTGGCAAACAGGAGTTTGTTGCTCACACAGTTGTTATACTGTTGTGTTCAATTTGCTTACTGGTATGTCAGTGTTACTGTGGTGCAATTTTTTTGGGGTATGCACTTGCTCACTAGTGTCTGCTTTCCACTAGTGTTACAACCATGTAGTACCTGTTATATTTGCTAATGCATGTGTACAGCCCCAGAGCTGGACTTGGGTAGTGTTATGTCAGTCTGATTGCAGTTTGGAGATTGCTCTGTAGCTCAGTGTAGTTTCCCTAATGTTGTGTTATGTCCACATATTTGTAGGATGTCCAGGTGTCTGGATGATATCTTTGGTTTGTTCCCCATAACTGTTATTCCTGACACATCAGTGGTATGATGTGGGGATTAAGGTCACTAACTAATGAGAAGCAATTCAGTCTTGAAATTGTGATATTTCAGTCAATATATGGTGTTACTATATCACCTTTCTTAGCTTATCTACTGACGTTTTTTGGATATGTCCCTATTTTCATGCGTTTGTCCCCCTCCACACTTTGTCAGGATTGGTTTGGATTCATTGCACTAAGGGGTTCTAAGCATAACTCTCCACTGCCAGGATTTTCACAGAATGTCTCGATGTTGTCCCATACTTTTGTTCAGTTCCACTATTTATTTGTGTTTGTCTGGTAAATCACGGTGATGATCCAAGGATTTATTTCAGTAAATGACATAATATTTCAGTTTCCATCCTCATATCCTTCAGTAATTGTTTGCTGAAACGCACCTTGTTGCTGTAGCAAATGTCTTCATTTGTAAGAGCAATATTTGAAATATGTCCCTATATGTGACCCATCCCCCCTCCTTTTACAACTTTTGTGCAGGTTTCTGGCACTAACAGGTTGAGAGTGATGGTTCTGAGGTATAACTGCACTGCATGTTATATACATACACACACATATATATATATATATATATATATATATATATATATATATATATATATTTTTTTTTTTTCCTTCCTTTATAATTTTATATATGTATATGTATATTATGATTCTATGTTTTCATATATATGTTTCATCAGACATATATATATATATATATATATATATATATATATAGATAGATATAGATATATATTTATATATCTATATACAACACATGAATGATTCCACAAAGCTTTCTCCCTAATGTTGTATGCCTCTATTGCATATGTTTGAAAAAAGAACATTAGTTCCTACAGCTCAGATGTGGCTGCTTTTTTTTTCATTGATGTTAAATGACCAGAATGCATGATATGTTTGTTAAAGCATTGCAGTTTCTCACAGCTCAGATGGTGTTGTGGAATTTTGCTGAGATTGTAGAGGTCAACATCCTGGTTCGAAACTTGGCAGGAGTGACTATTATGTTGCTTGGCAGAACAAGGCCTGATGGATACAGTGTGATTAAGGCTCGTTTAAGCATATTATACTTATAATTTTATATTATAAAATAATATTTATGTACACATTATCATTTTATGTTTACCTTCCATGATATCCCCCTATGTGGTTTCATTACATTATATTCTTGTGTGACTATACTGTATGGGGCACTTGTGTTTATATGGGGGTTTCACACATCTTTTCTACACTCTCCGTAAATGCAACATTACAGTCACAGAGGAAACGCTGTGCAAAAACCTGTAAAATTGATCTTTTTATTGTAAAGCTAACTAAAACTCACTCTTTTCAAGTTATAGTTAAGCGCTTTCATCCACTCTATGTGGGCTTCATCAGAACAAAGTTACCATCTATCATATACATTTAAATAACTTTTTAGGTGCCAAAATTTCAGTAATGGTCTGCCCTTAAAGTGATATCGCTGAATATATCTCTTTGCATATGTTAATACTATTTTAAACTTTTAAAAGTAGATAAAAATTAGTAAAAATTGATTGATACACAATATACATGCATAATATACTAATTCCTTTTACTTGAAGTTATAAAATATAAATTTTAAAATTTAAATCCTAATGTATGCATGTTTCAAAATATATAAAAATATATAAAAATTATAAAAATACACTTGTAAACATTAGATTACTATGTACAAACTATACACATATAGACAATTCATATGACAAAACCTACTAAATGAAATGTTAAGTTATGTCTGAAGTTACTATTAATACTGTATTCCTTACTTATAAAATGTACTGACATTTTTAACACTATAGTTTCTTCATAATTCTCATGCTACATCCCTTAGACTTCCCACTATTGTCTTATAGTTAATATTGGTTTAATTGATATATAATCATTCATGCCTGGTGGGGTTGATGCATCTGTGAACAATTGTCACCATACTTCTCTAAATCCCAGGGTTTCCTTCCTATTACCTCCTTTTGAGTTGTGTTTAATGTGTTCTAATATGGCAAATCTAAATTTGTGTGTTTCTCCATACTTATCTACATGTCTGTACAATGCATTGTTGAAATCCTTCTTTTTGATGCTATATAGGTGATCATATATCTGCTTATTAAAATGTCTTTCCATCTTTCCTATACAGTATCCAGGACATGCACTGCACTTCACCATATATATCACATAATTTGTGTTGCAATTGCCCTGTCTAAATCTTATGCTGGTGTTGTTTATATTTTCCAAGATAATTTCACCTTCTTCCATTATAACACAACACTGATTGCAGTTTCCACACCTACTGGTGGATTTCTTATTTGTACTAGTTGTATTCACATCTCTATTTATCCCTCCTTGTTCTAAGAGTTTCTTTACATCACGTCCCATGTTGTACACAAAGTGTGGATTATTACTTACTAAGTCTTTTAATTCATCATCCACCAATAATATTTTCCAATTGTTTTCCATAATTCTTTTAATCTTGTGTACCTGGGGACCATATTCAAGAACACATGCACGCTGATATTTCACCCTTAAACCGTTCACTTCATTATTGTCACTATTACATATATTCTCTCCCTGATATGTTCCCAATAGTGGTGGATATTTTTTTCCCCATTCTTGAATGACATAATGTTTTGTATCTGACATCATTTCTTTGTTATAACCTCTTTCATTAAATAATTCTGTGATATATTCTAATTCATCTACCATTTCTTCATATCTAGATGTCATACGGGCTGCTCTTATGCATTGCCCTTTAAAAATGTTATGCAACTGTTTTCTAGGATGATTACTCAAAAACTGTAAATAATCATTGGAGAATGTGCTCTTTCTGCAAATACGAGATTTAAATCTATTCTCATCATGGGAAATAAAAGTATCAAAATATGCTATACCATTATTGCTAACTGAATGTGTGAATTTGAGAAATTCAATACTAGAATTCAAAAATGTTATAAATGAATCTATTTCAGCTGAACTCCCTTCCCACAATATGTAAATATCGTCTAGAAATCTGGAATAATGTCTCACATGCTTGAACAAAGTGTTGGGAAAGACGACGGTCTCCTCCCAATCTAACATCACCACATTCGCAAAGATTGGGGCACAGGCTGATCCCATCGCAGCACCCCTATTTTGTCTATAATGCTCATCTTCAAATTAAATATAATTATGATCCAAAACTATAGACATACACTCTATAATCAAACGAGTCATATCCCATTCTATATGTGTATGTCTTCTAATACTGTTGCAAAATGCTTCTAATCCTAGACTTTTCGACACCTTTCTTGTTTCACGTTGATGGGAAAATTACCTAAGAATTCTCAGGAGTCTTTTACCAAATGTGGAATTTGTGTATAGCTCTGTTTTAGCCAAGTGTCTACTGCTACCCCTAATGGGAAAGTTTTTGAATAGCTGCCTGATATGATGGGTTTGAATTGGGGGTCATTCAAATCTTTGTGTATTTTGGGGATACCCACCAGTGTTGCTAATACTGTACTGTACTTTGAGAAAATCATACACATCAGAAGTGATCCTGTTGTCTATCCAAAACTCCTCTATGTATGAATCTATACGTTGATAAGCTATATCGATCTCATTGATAGAAACAGTCTCATAATTACCCAACTGTAATAGTATATCACCAATGCATCATATATGCCCACTCCACCTCCCTTATCCAGCTTCATTACACATATGTTGTTATCCTCCTTTAATTCTTTTAATATTCCTTTCTCTTCTATCATGAGATTATAGCAATTTTTTTCTGTTTTTATTTTGTTTTTGAGTTTATATATTTCTTTAATCACCTGCTTCTCATATACCTCCACATGTGTATGCATCAGTGGTATAAATGTACTTTTTTTCTTTAGCTTGTGAAAATTACTGTTTGTACACAGTTCTACATTGTTAAGCTTGTCTTTAAACATGACTGCCAAATTAATTTTCCTCGTGAACAACTTAAATTCACAAAGGTTGTCCACTAGTCAAAATTGGGATGTTGGAATGTATTTCATCCCTTTAGACAGTAGGTCAAAATGTGCCATGTTCGATGTTAAATTGGAGTAATTATAGATTTTGAAATTGTTGCAACTGTGTACTATCCCATTCACACTAATGTTGTCACCAGTATTACACTCTTCCCTCTTTTCATATTCTACCAATATTCTGTTTGTTTCCTGTGTTTGTCCTTGTATGGTCCACCCTGATAATATGTTGTCTTCTGTTTCCAACCCCTCCCCATTTGTCTCTTTGTCTGATGTTGCTGTTTCCAGTCCTTCTGAAAATGTAATCTATTTTTCTTATAACTGTCTTGTATCTCTCCATAATGTGTGTTGTTCTCATTATTTAATTTTACTTGTTCATATCCCTTTGTGTTATAATAACTTTCAAAATCTGTTTCTTTCCAAATGTATGCTTGATCACTTTTATATTGAGCAATATCCCTGTTGATCTTCTTACATTTTTTGTCATACCCCATCTGTATCTTCTTCTCAGCTGTGTGAAACTGCTTGTCATATAAATTCTCCCATTGTTTAAATAATAAACCACTATCTTGTGATTCAGTTCTTCAACTTCTTGCATCAAATGGCAAAGTTTTTCATCATTGTATTTTATTAACAACCTCATATAACTAAACCCAAACTGATTAAATAACTGATTAAATTAATTTCTGTTGGTCACTGTAATATCCAAACCCATCGGTTGTTTAAAAAAATGCAATCCCATAGGTACAATTTCTAGTACTGAACATTTGTTTAAATAAGCATTGTCCAACTTAATACCATTGATAGCATTCAGTTTTTTACCTAACAAATAACTATAATCCCTTAACGTATAATTAATTGGTACTTTTTCATTTGCTTTAACATTTTTTCCTTTTTCATAGTTGTCAAAATCAGTTTGTAGACAAAAATTTGGGCAAATGCACATCTTTGTTTCCATTAGTGTTATTAACTCTGTCATACAATCCAGTTTGAACATTAGATGTTACAGTACCTTTGTCTTTGTTAGTAACTTTCCCTACCACATTGGAATATGTTTTCCCCGGTTGAGTTCTTTTAGGTCTTGTACCTATACGCTGTATCTCTTCTTCATCTTCGTATTCATAAAGTGAGAAGTCAAATGTGAAGCCTGTAGAATTTAATTGACTACTGTCTCGTGGCTCACCTAAAATGCACAAATCAGGCAAGTCTATGTCATTAGCCTTTTTAACTTTATTGGTACCTGATCCTTGACCATTCGGTATATCCAAAAGTGTCGATACGTCGCTACTAGCTGATGTAAATCTCTGTACATCCTTACGTGGATCTGCAAAGACCGCTAGGACCTCCGGCCATGCATTACTCTGCTGTCCTTCTGTAGATTTACCAATCCCTTGAACACTCTCTGCTGGTATTGGAATTCTGTTTGCTGAACAGGCCGAAACACCTATAATAACTTTACCATCTGCTGGACTGACATCAGAGATAAAAAGTTGTAACAGTTTACTCACTTCTCCTCTGAGTGCCATTACTTCTGCCTGAAGATTGTCTAATTCGGCTTTCTTTGAGGTGGACTTAACAGGAGAATGAACACCGACCTTCTCCATGATACAACAACTGAATAAAGCAAACATTGAACACAACCAGTACCTCTAATCTCTCTGTAAATGCAAAGTTACAGTCACAGAGGAAACACTGTGCAAAAACCTGTAAAATCTATCTTTTTATTGTAAAATGAACTAGAATTCACTCTTTTCAAGTTATAGTTAAGTGCTTTCACCCACTGTATGTGGGCTTCATCAGAACAAAGTTACCATCTATCACATACATTTAAATAACTTTTTAGGCACCAAAAATGTCAGTAATGGTCCGCCCTTAAAGTGATATCGCTGAATATACCTCTTTGCATATGATAATACTATTTTAAACTTTTAAAAGTAGATAAAAATTAATAAAAAATGGTTGATATACAATATACATGCATAATATACTAATTCCTTTTACTTGAAGTTATAAAATATAAATTTTAAATTGAAATCCTAATGTATGCATGTTTCAAACTATATAAAAATATATAAAAATACACATGTAAACATTAGATTACTATGTACAAAACTATACACATATCAATCTTTTCTACACTGACATCTCACGTTTGGAACTGCTACACTACCCTAGTTGACAAAAAAAATGGTTGCTACATAATTTAAGTTTACCAAAATAATTTTAACACTACTTCTACATAGGAAAATAAGTTGCCAATATTGGGACTTGAACTGTAAACACCTGCATGTACAGCCATGACTATAACCACTACACTACCTCAGCTTGGAAATTTCACCTATTTGCATTTAGCTCCTATGGGATGTTTAAGCTATGCTAAGTGGGCAGCCATAATGTGCACTCCCACTTAGCTACACTTAACATTCCTTAAGCTACTGTAAAAAAAGTATATTTTTATTATGATATTATTAGGTTATATGGGTGTGCATTGTGGTGTTCCGACAACTACGTGGGACTGAGATCGTGAAATACTGGCATTGATTTGGCTTTCAGGCTTCTAATCTTCTGGAACTCATGCTAATATATATCCTGTTATCTATCAACTTTCTAAGTGTGTGAGGGTAATTTTTCAGACGTGTCCCTACTATAGTATTTATTCACCCCCCCATCATTTGTGCCTTTGTTAACATGCACTGCTGTAAGGGGATATTGGTATACATTTGATTTCAGACTTCTACCCTTAAGTAATTCATGGTAATGCATGACCTGTTATCTATCAAATGTCTATGTTTGAGGGTCTATGTTTGTGCTTTTTTCACTTTTGGGGGATTTATACCTGTTATATGTACATTTGCACACATTTCCTGCTTTAGCAGGTTACAAACATGTCATATAGCACTTTCGCAATACAGGGGGTGTGTCACAGAACCTATAACTCACCCCCTGCATTACTTTCTTATTGCTGTTTTTATTTCAGTGTCTAAGGACACTGAAATGATCATTTATCATTTCAGTGTCTGTGGACACTGAAATACTGGCATAATATTAGAGCAAAGCTCTAATATTATGCCAGTTCAGCTTAGAAAGTGCCGTACAGCACTTTCTGAGTATAGGGGGCATGTTTAGTGTCCGTGCACTACTTGGACACACTCCCTGCACTCATTCACAGTTCGACTTTGTAGTTTAAACAGCAGTGCGCCTTCATGCATATGCAAGGTGCGCTGCTGTTCTAAATGGACACAAACCACTCCGCGCAAGAATAGTCTTATTCTTGCATGGAGCTTTGTGAATCCAGGGGTTAATGTGCCTTTTATGCCCTTGTGTTAGCTTTGCTCATTTAATGTCTTTTCATGCCCATTATATTTCTTGTGCTCATTTTAACTCTAAATATGCTCGTTTTACTTTAAACATATTCGTTTTACAATTCTGAAGTAATTCTGAACCCTTTATGCACTTTCGTAACTCTCATTTTATCAAATAACTCGGTTTCAAACATTTTGTTTGATTAATGAACTCTTTTTTACTTCTTGTTTGCTTAATAAACTTTTCTGTGCTATTTGTTGGATTAACAATATGTTTTGTGCTCTTATAATTCTCCGTTTAACCTCTTTTAATAAACAAATCATCTGTGTGTGTTTTCTTTACCTTTTACTTGTTTCTATCCCTTTTTTGCTCTCAGTTCTTTTAGTTCACCTTCACCTTTACCTCTGCACCTCATGGCTCTGAAGAATAGTCTTTACAATCCTGGTTCTACCACCATGTTACTCTCCAGGTTAGGGTAAAACAAGCGAGCATTGTGGGTTCTTGTTCAAGCAGCTTTATTGTATGCAAACACATCATAAATGAGGTTAAGTAACTTTAACTTATAAACAGATTAAGTATCATGCTCATATGTGTTAAAATGTTGGCTGCACCTTCAAAATGGCAGTGAAGCCAACACTACTTGGTATTTATATGCACACACAGATCTTGGAAATGTTTTTTAAATTACAACACATCTGTTATTCTACAGAAACAATACCTCATCTAAACATAGGTGCACCTGTATGACCCATGTCTCATGATGATGTATTTGCAGGTTACAATCACATGGAGACATCAACATGTCACTATACAACAACACTGTCATGACAAGTGGCAGAGGCAATAACAACTAATGGTGATAGTAACAGTATATGGAAACACTCACCTGACATGTCTTTTTTGCTGTGCAGATGTGGCTGGATCTGTGCAAATGAATAAAGACAACCTTACACGTGTAGCTGGATGTGTTATGTATGTAATGTAGTTGTAAAATAACACGCCATTACACTTACCTTTTTGTAATGTCAGCATGTGTGCCCCCACATGCATGTCACAGTTCTGCTACTGCAACACAATAATAATACATGAATATGTGTCCAACAGCAATACATATAGAGGTAGTGTATATGCAAAAATGCTCTGCAGGTTATAATATACATGTGCAAGTGGCACATCTGCTTCTATTCCCCCACTGGGTATATGGTAAATACCACTGGTTGTATACAGGGGCACCAGAAACTGTGTCATCTGGGAAGTCAATGGTGGGATCCCACTTGTGGCATCCCTTGACCTCTCCTACCAGTATATCTTATTGACTGCATGAAGGATCATGTCAGAACACCATCACCAGCAAGCCTCCTAGGCTCTATTTTGTCTTGTCACAGCATTTATCATATTGATAAGATCTGCCTACAATGCATTCTTCCATACAGTATTCCCTGTCCATCCAAAGGGACTGCATCCATGCTGGTACAGAGCATCAGTGATCATTTCATTTTCTTGAGGAGAGAAGTTGACATTCTAGTTGTTTGCCATCTGGAAGACAGTGATATGCATATGGGAAGATTCATTTGGGGGGGCCACATATAAACATGATTATATTGACAGCATATCTCAAAGGACCTGCTCTCCATTCATATGAAATGCAAAACTATATAAAATAGCCCTTGTTCTGTATAGTACTGTGACATATAAAAGAACATATGATATTAAAACAAATTTTGAATACGTAACATCTTAATTCGTGATATCTGTAGAGGTCACTTGTGGCATTTACCCATTACAGAGGGTATTACAAAACTGGAAGAACAACCACACAACCATTGTGCCACACACTTAGTTCAATATGAATGAACTTCACACACTAACATTCACATCATAACATTATGATTATGTGCAAACCAATACTGTTGGATGGCTGTCATACACAACCATAGTCTGTGAAACACAGCCTAATAATGTCATTTACTGTCAAAGATGGTATGCACTGTGAGGCTATATAGAAAACCTGTTGGAAAAAAGCAGTCATACTAACAGGAACTGTTTCTGATGCCTGAGTAGCTACATATCAACACAATAAAGAATGAGAAGGAAATGTCTTCCCGATTCCATCTGCATGGGATGGACTGCACTAGCGACCACTAGTATAGGACTGCTATAAGAAAGCATCTGCACAGCAGTGATTATACAATGCATGGAAACCCATGGAAACCCTCCATATCTGTAGGCATAACACAGACAGTAAAAAAATAACCAGACATGAACTTGGGTGTATTTTCATGTCAGAACTATCTATATTGCATGTAGTATTAAGCATTAAGGCATATCCATAATGTAATTAATGAACATGCAATACATGGATGCAATTGGAATACATCAGTGCCTGTAAGCATACCATAGAATGTACCTGGTCATTACCAATACACGTGGATATATTGTCAGTCTGTCCATATATACTGTTCACTGGCTCTCCTTCCATTTATTGGCACAAGTGCATCTGTGGACTCTTTGTTTGTCTGTATACCCACCTGTATGCATAATGGTCAGTCCTATACTCTTTCAGTAATACACATACATTTGGTATTGCAGACTATTTTGCCATAAAAATGATGTCAGCATGTGCAAATACATTTATAAAAAAATAATAAGAACATATGTCTATAATAGTAGCAATATATCCCACCACTCCAATGCCAGCAGGTGCCACATTACCTTTGAAGCTACCCGTAAGTCAGGTATACTTAAATGTAAGACCAGTTATGTGTACGCAACTTTCAAGTCCCACTTGTGCCATATATTATTAATGAGGTTTATTATTCAATGTTTTGGAATCCTATTTGTGCATGTCCACATATGTTCTTGAAATTTGCTGCAATAACCAATAGTACAGTGTAATGGGAAGGCGCTTCATGCAAATGCCTAATAGGTATCATTAAATGGGGTTATCTGCAACATGTGCCCATCACCCTCCAGTGATCTGCAACCACCTCATAAGCACCACTTTTAAAAAATGTGATTTTGTTACTCTTACTGATCGTACCCATGCTACATGCAAACTGAACAAGACCTCAGTGAACACTTTTGGTAAGGGAGCACAGCCATGGAAATTCACTATGATCAATCTGGAACTGGATTGTGAGGGAACACTGATATCACATAGGGATTTGAACTGGAGGGCAAGTTCATCACCACTATGATTACCTGCATTAGATGGATACAGAGGATCTTGGAGAGAGGGTCACAAAGGTATGCAGACATCTTACGGATGCAGAGAGTAAGTGTCACAATCCCCAGTTTTAATTGTACATTCCTATGGACATCACACATTGAGCTGTGACCCATTTGTCTTAAATATTCCTGTTAGAATTATTACTTAGCTGTTCTGTCACTTAGCTCATATGGTTAAGCAATAAAGAAAGGTATTTGCTCCTCCCCTATGTGTGATTCAATTTCCATTGTAGTTTTTTTTTCTTAAATAGTGTTACTGCACATATAATGAAAAATATTAGCCAAGTTTCTTTGGCAGGTTACACAGTACATCTTTTTATATCTCCAACATGGCCTTGTTTCACTGACTCCTATAGCACCTTGGCCAGTGCGGACTATGCATTTCATCATTATAGGTAATAATCTAAGACCACTGCACAGTATAATTCTATATGTGTAAATGCTGAATCATACAGACCTACATTATTCCTCTCTGCTGTCAGAAACTCATAGTATCATTCACTACATGTTCCTTGTATGAACTATGCAGGTCGGCATGTCCACCAGATGCTGGACTTTGTAAAACGTATTGCAGTATGGCTGTTACACATCTTGATCATGTGTGACGCATGAAAGCCTATAGCACTCAGACAAATGCATATTCCTCCATTTTCTGTAGTAATATGGACATATCCAACAGTATTTCATTACAGGAGAAAGTACTGTGCTGTCACCTAGCTCAATCTGTAAAGCAATAGGCCAACATGTAGAGGTATAGGTTCACAGGCTCATAGGTGTTTACTAGGCTAACAACCACAAGAGCCTTTTTAACCCTAGCCATGTATCCCAAATCTCTGACAAGATTTGGTAGCCTTGATAAGTATCAGCAGGGGCTTGGGAAGTGAAACATTTACAAGCAGGCGCCTAGGAGATAAACTATTTACAGGCCACCTGTGTCTATTACAGACATAGCTGCAAAACCAGGGATAGATTTCCTGTTCCCCATCCAATTGTCCAAGTTGTACTTGAATTGGGTTAGGGAGAAACTCTGCTTCACATGGATGAGGAGTCTGTTCCAGAGATGGTGTAGTCTTTGGGACACATATCTGTCTCTCCAGCAGGTCCTATTTATATCACAGGCAAGATTTAAGTCTTTAGAATGGGCAATTCTGGTGTTGTTTGTTTTGCATATATGCAGGAGGCCCATCAGATTGGGGTCTGACAATACCCTGTACACAAGGCATACAGCTCCCCTCCCCTCAACAGCCTGTAGGAGACAGAATACAGGGATAGTGCCTTGAGGTGGTCTGCATAGGACATGCTACTTACAGCTTGTACTCTTTTAGTGAGAAACCTCTGTGGATGTTTCAGTTGTTGGATATACCTGGTTAAGTACATACCAAAGGGGATATTGTGCTCAATGATAGGTCTGATGAATGCCGAATGTAGTGGAACAATGACTTCCTTGGACCTAGATGCCATACCTGTGTTTATAACTTGTGCAACATGGAATGATTTTCTCACTACTATAGACACGTGATGGTCAAAGACTAGATTACTGTCTATGTGTGTCCCTAAGTCACTGACTACTGGGTCAGCTTCAAGGGGTGTGTTGTCAATATGATAGTAACCAGGGATGGATGACTTCCCAAAGGATACTGTTATGCATTTCTTGGTATTTAGTTTTAGTCTATGACTCTGACACCAGTTGTTTGCCTGTGTCAGTGTGAGATTCAATGGCAGCTTCTAATTTGCAATCATCTGCAAATTTAGTCAGCCAGAGGTCATTGATATTGGCCTTGATTTCAGAGAAGTAAATATCAAAAATAAGTGGTCCCAGGATCGATCCCTGAGGGACTCCACTTGTGACTGACCTCTTTGTAGAGGTGGTCTCCCCATTTCTAACTTCCTGGGCCCTGTCTGTGAGCCAGCTGCTTATGCACTGGGTGCCATAAAAGTTTATATCTAATGTCCTGAGTTTGTCAAGAATGCGCGAGTGAGGTATTGTGCCAAATTCCTTGGCCAAGTCAAGGTAGGCAATGTAAACCATTTTGCCCTCTTCCATTGTTTTGGTGATCTTCTCAAAGAAGTCCACCAGGTAAATAGGCATGACCTGCCCTGGACAAAACCAGTTTGAGTTGGGTCCAGTGTCTGCAGTATTACTATATCTTTATTGATCATTTCCATGATAGTTCTTTCCATGGCTTTGCATATAAGACTAGTGAGACAATGGGTATGTAGTTTCCAAGGTCTATAGAGAGTCCACCTTTGTGCAGAGAGGGATGACTGTTACTGTTCTCCATTCATGAGGCACAAAGCCTGTTTGGAGGCTACAGTTAAATAGCAATTTTAGAGGACCTGACAGGTCATGTTGCAAGCTATTTAGAAGACATTCTGAGATACCGTCTGGGCCAATTGATAAAGTGTTCTTGGCCTTAGAAATAAAAAAAAGTAAAACCACTCAAAAACAACAAATAGATGAAAGAAGTGTGCAGAACAGGCCATCAGCAAAAATCCAGGTTTATTTAAGTGCTTTTCGTCAAGTTTTAGACTTAATCAGAATAAAAACACATAGTCATGGCAAACATATATACACCAACCCACCTAACCATTGGTCAATGTAATTACATAATTTCCTCTAAAACAAACATTATGCAAAGTTAATAAAAATTGTTACAACTTGATATTCTTGCAAAAAATACAACTGATAAACCTATAAAAAATACATTGATTTTAATTTTAAAACAGAACTCAAGGAAATTCTGTCACTAAGATCTGGTATTTGGCAGGCATTAGTTTTAATCTGCCATGTCAATTCCTTAAATTCTAACCATTCGTCCATTGGTCCCCCTCTTGCTCCAAGGTCAATATGGTCTATGGCCCCAAACTTAAAAGTGTGTGTGGGGAACACACAAATGTGCTTGTACAAAGTGCTGTTTATGTTTTTATTCCTGATTTCATACAGGTGTTGATACACCCTTTGCCTCTGTACTCTTTTTGTCTTACCAATATAGAAACTGTTGCATATGTCACACACTGCAACATACACCACCCCCTTTGAGTAACAGGAGTATCTCTTCCTATGTTCTTGGCTTTAGACAGAGCATTAAGGACCTGTTCCCTAATGATAGCAGGGGAAGTTATATTTCATGGTATTTCCTGAGGGAAGGCTGAGGGGGAGAGACAAGTAAAGCTGGAACTAAATTTGTCGGCCAGTAGGCTTGCTATATCTTCTGGCTCAGAATAGGAGGCTCCATTTACAATGATCTCTGCACACAATTGTGTATTGCCTTTCAGGTTGTGGACATAGCTTAAGAATGTCTTGTGGTAGTCCTTGGCCTGGGAGGCCAAATTTACCTCAAATTTGATTTTGGTAGACTTTATTTGTCCTCTGAGTTGTCTGTTTAATTTTATGAGAATGATTTTATCTTGGTTGGTGTTGCACATCTTAATTTTTGCCATCATTTTCTTCCTTCTTTTATACAGACTATTGATTTTACGATTTCACCAGGGTGGCTTGCTTTTTTTTTTAGTTAGTTTTGCACTTCTTCTTGGTGGGTACAGTTGCCTCTATGCAACTATTAACATGCTTGTATATTGTTTCTGTGAACAGTTCTGTATAGATAGCAATGTTCTAAGGGTTTAAAGGGGCTTGAAATTTTAGCTGAGTTATCACTTAATAGCAGGAAGGTAGCCTTAGACTAGTTCCTGAATATTCCATGGTTAGTTGGAGTTCCAGGTTTTATTTTTACTTCAAAGGAGACCATTTTGTGATCTGACCTTACCAGGGAAGACATTACACTGGGGTGTGTGTAGCACTCTCACATGTTAGTAAGGATCAGATCCACTATGGTTGCACCCTGTTTGGTGCATTGACAATCTTGTCCAGGGAGTTTGCATTTACAAAATCCAGGAATCTCTGTGCTTGTATGTTTGATGTCATATAGGATTCCCAATTAATAGTGGGGTAATTAAAATCGCTAATGAATATGGTATTCAGTTAGATGAGTGTTTCCAATAAGTTTATATACATGGTATGGGTTTCCTGAATCATATAGGGGGACCTATAGCTTGCAAGGAAGTGGTATAGGATTTTGCCTATGGTGATTTGAACATGGAGAAGCTCAAGTGCATTGTCCTTTTTGACCAGCCTTGAGGTATATTTATTTTTGATGGAAACGGAGACACATCTACCCTTAATACATGTCTGTGTAGTAGCTGATCTAAATGTGTGGAAGGCATTATAACCTTGTCTCCGTGACCGCACAGACATCAGCATTCTCTAGGGTGAAGACAGATTCTAGGGAGTGAAGTTTTTGTTTAGACTCCTAGCATTGAGCAGTATTACCTTTAGATTTTCTTGGTTTTGATTTGCTATGTCAGATGTACTTTCAGTTTGGCTTTGCCTAAAAAAGGTACTGTGGGGGAAGACAATGTTTTAGCTAATATATGAAAGCCTAGAGAGGAGAGCTGCAGATCATCCTTGGCAAAACAGAATGGCCTGCTGACCATCTCATTCCATGCTGACAAATATTGCAGCCCTTTATAATGCCACCAGAAACTAAGCAAATTATTAGGTAGTTATCTTTTATTCATATTGTGGCATCATCCTTGGAGAAGGTAGAATGCTGCTCAATGCTAGGCTCATACCAGCCTGGGACATATATTCCAAGAGCTCCATAATATTTATTTTCATATAGGCTATGGAGGTATGTTTCAGGTCATTTACACCCACGTGGGCTATGACTGAGTTATGCTGGTATATGTGGATTCAAATCCATGTATGGGGTAGTTTAGATTACATTTTGATATGTCTGTGTTAATGCTTTGAAACTGATTGTAGAGATAGCTGCTTGGTCATGTACACAATTAGTTTGTACAGCTGTACACCTATAGTGTTTATTTGTCTGATCACTATGAGTATTTCTATTTTCCATAAGTATTTGTTGGATTATTACGACTATCTCCATGATCTGCAAGTGTTCTTGAAACACACATATGTCACTATAGCTGTTATGTGTAGGGCTTTGACCATAGACATATACTTCTCCTGTATATTTGGGACACATCTCTCAAATACTTGAGGGATAACATCTCAACATAATCAGTGAATAATACAGAAAGACTCACTGATCTTCATGGACACATTTTTATGTTACTACTATTAATGTGTGCCAGTGACAAGACACAGGAATGTGACATAATACGCATTTTCCAAAGAGAAGGTAGTATATACCTTTCCTTATTGTCATTTTGCATTATGTGCAGGTCACCACCCTTCCCCTAGGGTTTTTATGAGGGAGTGAGAGAGACAGAGCTACAATTTAGTCCTACTCAGGGAAATCCATGAATCTTAGGGACATTTGGGAGTCATGACTTGTTATTCAAATATACATTCTATGTAGACATAGTCTGCCATCTACCTGCCCTACAATCTGATATATGACATACCGGTGATGAACATAAAGTTGTGTGCATTTATCTGTTAAGTGCAGCCACATTTTTTTATTGCAATATCTGAGACCCTGAGCAATGAAATGTTACTGTTGTGTAGCATTGCTATGACCAGTGTGCTGACATTCAGTCAGGTTTGCATGTATTAATTTAGAAATGTGCAGAACATAATGCACATTGGAATGTAGTTTCTCCACGTTGTGCTATGAAAGCCCAGAGCCATGTCTTTGCTCCTTATCTATACAATCATACTTTCTATTGAAGAATTGCAGTTACTCCATGCAATCACATCTAACATGGCTTAGCTACACAGGTCAGTATCAGGGTTATAGTGTCAACATAGTTGGGTGTTGTAAGTTTGAATCTCTGTCCCCCAAGTTGTACAGTACTCCTGCACTGCCCACTGTGATGTTATACACACCTAGAATCATATATTGACCTTACTGTGACACTCATATATGCTTTGCACCTTTTTCAGATAATGAGGTCCATCTAAGGAATTGCTCCCTGTGAATGAAGGAACAGTAGAGGGAGACAGGTATGTGTTAAACTTTTCCATGTTATTTTACCTACAGCAACTCATAACATTTTTAGAAGATTGGTTTGGCTTGAACTCCATGCATGCACATATGAATGCAAGACTACCCTTCATGCATCTGCAAGGTAACTGCAATAGTGATGCATTTTCTGTGCGTATCATTGTATATTTAATGTAAAAGTGTACAGCTGAATTAGGAGCAGGACATGTTTGCTGAGGGTAATGCTTACCACAGTTGCTGTTTCCATTGAAATTAATTGTGCCAGTTGTACAGCATGGGATGGTGCTGACTGTTCTGTTGTGCATAGTCTGCCAATTTTCTAACTGAATGATTGTTTGTCTGTTATCTCACCACTTGGACTGTTCTTGGCAGACTACCTTAGGCATGTATGTTAGTTCAAAATGAGTAGTACTACTACCTGTGGGAGCGTTGATGCTTTGCTGAAAATGCATTTGTATTTTCTATGCAGGAATTGTTGTGCCCAAAGTAACTCATGTTCTTCATTTATCTCTGCCTGTTACATAATCATTTGTCAGCATTATAATGTGTTTGCATTTGCAGAGATCTCTATGAATGTCTGTAGTGCACTGATACATTAATATAGTGATATCTACAAATGTCTATATTGCAGTGTTACATTACCTGATGGATAGTAAAAAGTGTGCAACATAACCAAAGTATTTATATGTCACATGCTGTCACTATGATTATGATTTTCCAGTTGTTCTAGGGTGCTGTATTGCATTCCAACTATGTGATGTTGTTGTGCCTGCCAGTGACCATGTTGCATTGCTCATCTCATTTGCATTTATCTGCCATGTTTTCCACTGATTATTTCTCTTACACTATCATCATATTACACATATATAATTTGGGGCCTGTTAACATGACACATTACTTGTGTAGACACCTGAGTTACTGTTGTGAGTGGTTCACATACTGACACCTTAACATATATATATATATGCATGGCACACATACAACTTCCTTAGGGCAGATGGTATCATTAATATTCTTTTAGATAGCTTGTATGGTAATGTAATGAGGCATACATTATGTGTTATTTACTGTAGGCCTTAGTTATGTTGTTTATCATGCTGTGGTTTTATAGAGCAGCACATGTTTTAGAATGTAGGTATATGTCAGTGGTGTATGCCACATTATTATGGTATGTTGGTGATACCAATAATTTAGTATGATGCACTTTTTTAACATGAACCTGACCAGACACTTGCAAGAAGCTGAGCAGCTTCAGAGATCACTTACAAAAAGCATACAAGTTCAACAATATGTCTTACGTGGACTGCCTAACAACCCAATCCAATATGTGTTATGTGGGTTGCCTAACAGCCCTATCACTTTACTCTGTCTCTTACCAACTATTAATATGTGATCTATGCCTAACCTACAAGGCATTCTCAAATCCAGTCCTGATTGAAATGTTACACAAGGATCTAAACCTGGTCTCTGATGTGCACAACACATGCTGGAGGGACAGATGTGTCTCAGACATTACACCTTCAGTGGAACAGGCTATTTAAGCATGTGTAACAGAGCCCATCCCTAACCCCCCCCCCAATGCATTTGGATCAAAGGATGTGGAATAGAACATTCACTTCTGGGGTGGCACCTATGGCCCTTATTAACATGGGCAGCCTGAAAAATACTCCAGAGCACAGGCGTAAAACTAAGCCATACTATAGCCCTTAGGCATTAAAAACTGGGTAAATCTAGGTAACAATGGCCAGTAGTGTTATGCCTCTTAAGCTATTAGCCTAGTTATTTCCTATGAACTTATGGCTATAGTGCCGCACACATGGGCCTCTATTGATATCATCTGCATATATGATGGCTGGTGCAATATTACCACATAGTTGGAATGCAATGCAACACCTTAGAACAACTGTTACATCATAACCACAGTGACAGCATATTGATAATAACTCATCGGAAATGTATTATGCACTTGACTGTCCATCTGCTAGCCTCACTTGTTTTTATTATACACATTATACATACTCTGAGTAGGACATATCATCTGAGAAGTAGGTTTTACTGACAATTGTAATGCATTGAGCTATACCTCGCAGGGATCAAGATAATGGCATACTGTCTGTAACATTATGTGCAAAACATGTTGCATTGCAGAAAAGACAGGTTTTACAGAGGAATGTGTGGACTGTTAACAGGTTGTTTTCCTTGATATGCTTTGGATTCATGCCTTACATCACATATGGTGTTACAGTTGCCAATGGCCATACCTTATAGTATTATTTCGTACTGATGGAATTCCACCTGTGGATTGTGTCACTATGGCATATTATGTACTCATGTAGTTGTTGGAATGCATAATATGTAGTCTCTGTCTTTTTATGTGTTTCACCTCAACACAGTGTGGGATCTGTGGCTGTTTGTCACTGGAGATGGGATCATGCAATATCACTGCTCAAGTGCTCACAGTCCGATGATGAGGACAATGGGGTTGATGATGATGACAGACCTGGGCTTACATGTGCCATGATCCCTGCTGCTCCCTGTAGGAGGTATCAACCACCCCAGATGATTTCTGGGACCAGATCAGGGGAGGTTGTTCCTGATGTCTTTGGACACAGATGAGGGTCCTGATGGGGAATTTTTTTAGGATATGGACTGGGCCATTTATGACTGCAGGGACATAGCCTGTGAAATCATACCTGATTTTTAGTCCTATTGGGTGTCTGTTTGAGCCACTTGTGCACTGCTTTTCACCACAGTGTTTGCAATGTAACCATTTGAAATGTATATGCACACGTATGCATGCACAGCAGATTACTGCCATGCTTCTGTGATACATATAATTCCAATGTCACGTGACATTTTACATTATGTTGCACCTGGAGCTTGAGGCACATTACCATTTTGAACATGCAGTACTCATGTTGATGTCCATGAAACACACATTTGTGTTTATGTATACTCCTATGCATGCAGTCCAGCATAGTGTTTTTACGTCCTAAACAGTATGACCTAAGTCACAGATTTCCCTGTATATGTGCATGAGATGAAAGCAACACACAAACACCATTTTTCCTATAGTTCACACATAACAAAGTGAGATGGGTAGGTTACGTGGGTTGCTGTGTCATGTCTGTTCACCCACATGACATGTTCTCACCCCTGTGCTTTGTATGACACTGTTGTGTCATGCTGTCACACTGGTATACTGGCTTTGTGTGTGGCATGTATGGGCCATGTTGGGGCCAGCTTATATCATATTACTGTGACTGTTCTATATAGGCAGTCCTCTTTCTCATAATGCATAGGCAACAACTGTATCACTCATGTATACACCATGGAATTGCTGCTTTATTTAGAAACATTTTAGAATGCCGTCTCTATCCTTCATTATATTACAACATGCAAGGCTACATTTGCATACATGCCCATATTTCAGCAATTGGAGTACATATGTACTGACTTACATACGTGTACGACTCACTGCACATATTCTGATCAGCATGGACACTTCATTGTACCTTTCCACTGTGTGCAATACTGTAATCCTTGTTCCTGTGGTGTACTGTTAACTGGATTGTCTTTTGCTCAGTATTAGCCATAGTCATTGCCAAATATATCATCATGGGTGTTTTGGCACCTTTTGTAGTATGTTGGCATGACGGCATGTACGTGCATGTGTTAATCATTCTGATTCTGTGTACTTATGCCTCATGTTCTTTGATGCTTGCACATTACTCAACAAGTGTGACTTGTGCATGGCAATGTTTGTTATAGTCAGCAATGCAATCTGCCCATGTGACATACATTTGACATTTTCTTCTACGTAGCTAGGGGGGATTTCCACAAAACCCTATGTGGTGTACATATGCATATAAAATGTGCCCATTAGATAGTGTTGTCCTGATTTATTGTTTGCCTATATTGCTTTGCTGGCATTTTCTTCTTGATGTGGTCTTATGTTGTCCAGCGCTCTTCCCTTCCACCTTTGCATATTTGGCACATATCTTGCACATATGCATGATATACATTAATCTTACTTTGCATTATCACTCATTGTCATATAGTTATTTTGTTATAATGTTACCTTGTGCTGACATTTTGGGTATTAGCATCATGCAGGACATATGCACACAAGATGCTGGCAAATGGTTGCCATTATATCCGTATTCCTATTACTGTGCATTAAGTATTACCCAGAGTATTTGGTCATAGTTTATCTACACAACCTGTCATTCCTTCCATAGCATTATTCTTAAATTTACTACCATTTATTATTCCATGTCTTTTGTGTGTATGTGTGTTGGCATTATGTTCTGATAGGTTCCTGCTAAGACACTGGAGGTCACACACATATACGTCAGCATCTCTTTGTTCCCACTGACATGGCATATGTCTGTGACATATGCATTCCATTTCATGTATGTTGTGTTGGGTACACCTACTTGTATAAAGAGCAGGCACTTTTTTGCTTTGTTACAGTACTACTGTTTGGTACTGTGCTTGGTTGTTTGCCTTCAGCATGCATGACCAGAGATTCTATTCTGTCCTCTGCTGGTCTTCTCCATTATTTTCTTGCCTGTATTTGGTCATTTGTGCTGTGGTTTGGCTTGCACTTCCATTGCTAACAGACTACTTTGGGACTGTATTCTATTTCCAATGTATATTGTGGTCCCTATTCCTTTCCTTCAACACACACCTGTCATCAGTCATACACATTCAGGTATGACTGCTACACAGTTATAAACGTCAGCACTTTGTCATTCATTGGTACACCTGTATTTCTGCATTTCACCATAGCTGGTATGCATCCCTACCTTGCCTGTCCATTACTCATGTTGCATAATATGCTGTATGTGCACTTCACCTATCCTTTGTGTTTATTTCTGACCTTTGCCTGTCATGTCTCATGATACTTGTAATATGTTTATACCTGCTGTTTGGCCCTTCTCCTCTTTCTTTGTCTTTCTTTTCCTTCTACTCTCCTAATAAAAAAAATAAATTACCCATGTTCTGTGGACTACCCCTTTGATTTTCCTATTCCAACAGACTTGTGTGTCCCTCTTCTTCACCCTTACACCACATATGCATTTCTATCTGCTTATTTCTTTGGGTGTGTGTATTAATTGTGTTCCTCATACATGTCTTGCAGCCTTTGTTAGCTACTGTAGCCCTGGTAAAGTGACTGTGATTGCCCTTCACCTTTATTACTTTTTTAATTAGAAATTTTACAGACTTTGTCAAATTCTGTATCTTCTGGTAAGTGTATTTTATTACTACATGACTTACAGAGATATGCACAGTTGTTTGTGGACCGACTGAATGCATTGCTGCAGATATGTATTCCTTTAAATGTCCTGAAGCTTGCATTGGGTTTGTCTAATTTCCGTAGAGTTCCTCTGGCACTATACATCGTGATTTATGATACACTTTTCTCAAGTTACATATTTGTTGTGACTGCTAGACAGTGTTCCACTACTGCTGGGCAATTCTCTTTTGTGCTGAGATATTCTAGGTAAAATGAAGCACATTTGCATATTACAAGCTTAACCACAACTTTTTCATGGATATCAGCAAGTGCATTGGATTCCACAAATGTTACCGAGTCTGTCCCATTATTTTTCAAAATATTTTGCTCCAAATTGTAACCTTACTATTTGTATTTCTTATTTGAAAAATATATACCACCTATTTGTAATACGTCAACATGTCATTTGCATTTTTCTTTGTTTAAATCTAACCCCACCATCTTTAATAATTGGTATTTATTCCTTTATCACTTTTACATGAACCTTATCCCTTACCATGATCACTAAGTCATCTACTTAGCTCAGCAATATTGGGAAACTACCTCACCATAATACACTATTCCTGCTTCCTTTCCCAGTATCATTGCTTTCCATATTACAGCATTAATAACTAAACAGAATAATACTGCACTTACTGGGCAATCCTATTTGATTCAATTATCCACTTTAACTGTTTTCCCTATCCATCCATTAACTAATAATTTTACCCAGACCTTTCATATACATCTCTAATGGCTATCACTTTCTTTGGGATTTCATACTGTTGTAATATGACCCATAACCGTCAGTGCCTCGTGTTATCATATGTATGCATCCCTAATGCCACATGATTTTATTCTTCCTTCTACAGTTCCATTTTAATGTCATCTACTAGTTATTTTATTATTATTAACATTTCCTTAATGATTCTTCCTTTCATTCCTTGCACTCCATCTTGCACAACTTATTTAATAATTACCTCAAACCTCTTCTGATATATTTTTATCATTATTTTACAATCAGTATTACATAAAGTAACAAATCTACAATTAATTACTTATTTTTTTATCGAACCTTTTTAACATTTTTATGATACCCATCTCCTCAGCCTGTATTCCTTTTTCTATCTATTCATGTATAATTTTTAAGAATTAGTTTTTCTCATCATTCTCCATTTTTAACTTGTATCCTATTCCATCTGTTCCAGTATTGTATTTTTCCTAACATTACCATGTCCAGTTCCTTCATGTTAGCATCCTTTTTTAGCATATTGCCTATTTCTTTATTTATGCATTTTAATCCCCATGCATTTTACTTCATTTTGTCCTATTATTTATACAATTTCCATATATACTAATCTACTATATCTGAAATTCATTTCCATCTCCTTACAAACTTACCAGTCTCATCTTGTGTTCCTGACACTTTATTTTCATTATATTTTAATTGGTGCCCAAGAAAATGATTACATCCTCTTTCTTTGCTTTAAGTATTCCTAACTCTCTAATAAGCTGTTCTATTTTAAGATATGAATCTCATAAAATTCTGTTGTTCTTTTTTGAATTCCACTATCCCATTCACTCATTCACTAACTTGTCAAATTCCATGCACTTTTGTTGTATAACTGTGTTCCATATTCATACCAATATTTCTTGTTTTCTTTATAAAATTGTTTATCTTTCTTTCTATAATTGCTCTCATTACCTTATGGTATTTAAATAATTTTGATCTTTCTCATCATTTAAAGTTTTGCACACATGCCTACTAGCCTTTTCATACCTGTCCCTTTCTTAATTATATAACCCTCTTTCTCTAAGTATTGATATTATTGCAATGTGAACTGAAAACTATTAGACTCATACTGCTTACTTCTGTTAAAATTCTTGAGAATAACACAAAATCTATTTCTATGTATATTCCTGAACTTCTGTAAGTATACATTCTTTTCCATCCTAATGTCAGACAAAAAAAAATCATAATTTGCTTACAGTTGTACATCTGCTGCAATTCTTTTTTTTCTTGCTTTTAAATTAAATTAACACTGCATAGAAGTACCACTTCTCTATCAATTCCCCCAGATACTTAATCTTTTCGAAAGGCTTCTACTTTTTCTAAACAGATGTATAAGCATATAAAACTACGATTCTTATTACTCTGTTTCTTACTCTACAATCTACTATTAGTAATCTGTTAGTATCACCCACTATAACATCTAATATCAAAGTAAAATGTCAGGTCCTGTATTGTTTAATAAGAATCATTTTCCTGAGCACTTATCCATACCCATTGCACACAAAACTTTCCTTCACCTTAGCTGTTGGCATAATTAGATTTTCCTTAACATTTTTTATGTCTAAAACACACAATATCTGTGTTGATTTTATATCATTCCATCACAGTAAATCCTCTCCCGTAATTCAATGTACTATTAAAATTTAAGGATATTACGGAAAAAAATATTCTTTTTTTTTAAATCCTGCTGGCCTCTTAATTCCATTATTCATTTCCTACGTTCAATATGATTTCCTATTAACATCGGACTTTTATTAGTTACACATTCTTCTCTTTCACTGTGCAAGGGCTAAAATCTGTTTCCTGTGCAGTTTTTCTTTGCATGCCCTTCCCTAAGATTCGCTCTTCACTTTCCATTTCTTCTTCTTCCTTTGTCTCCTTGCCTCCTCTTGTTCTTCCTCTCTTATCTCCAGAGTCATTATTATTTCCGTCTTGTGTTAAATTATTTTCAGATTGTGTTTGTATACTATATTTTCAAACTGTGTTCCTCTATCATTATTTTATCTTTCTTCCACACAATGCATCCAAAAGTTCCCCTCTTTACCGCACCTAGTGCCTATTAATTTACAGTTTCTTTTTTTTTTAAAGCAGACCCTGTTCCCCAGAATGGTTATAGCTTTTTTATTATATTCACTAATTAAATGATTTTCATCTTAGAAAAATATTGGCTGACCATTGTAATAAATATTTCTTGTTCCTCATCTATGTTTGCAGTACATGGTAAATGTTTCATTTTTCCATCAATTTCCTCAGTATCATCCATATCTCCCATGCCTCAGATCCTCAATTTCCTTCAGTCACCCACATCTCCCAAGCCCAAGTCCATCATAAACTTTTTTCAGCGAAAATAATATTTGCATAAACCAGAAAAATATTTAAGAATGACATGTTCAGAAATAATGTCTGTTGTAAAATGCAGTACTGTTATTTTTCTTTTAGTGTCTCTAGGAAATACAAACACGTATGAATTCAAAGCATAAGTGCCATCATATTCTAGCATAACCATAAATCAATTCAAAATTTTTAAAATATAACTGGCAAGTGTTCTCATTCCTCAGATGCATCAGAGAATGTACAAAAGCTGTTGTAAAACCCAGGGGTACTACCACTCTGTTTCAAATATCATATGTTAATTATTCTGCATGCTTTTGAAGAAATCCTCGCACTTGGACATTTTTCTTCAATAACCTTACTTTCAGTACTGCTACATGGGTCTGCCCCCCCCCCCATGAATGTCTGCAGTGAACGGAACATGCCTCCTACAACTTTGTCCAGATTTTCACTATCCCTTGTTGGCCTCTGTTAGCCACTGATGGTATGGCATCCTGTTTCATGTTGTACATTTTCACTGCCTCTGTCTAGGAAAAGATAAATAAATACATCCTGTAATTGTTTTCTACTTCATTTCCCTTATTACATTTGCTTTCTTCTTACCCAATGTGCAAACTTTTGAAGTATTTATTTTGATGCAGCTTATGATTTGTTCCACTTTTTGTATGCATTTCTTTATCTTCATGAGTTTGATCCTGCTTATTTTCTGTTAAATCTGTATTTCTTCTTCTAAGATTCAAACCTCCATATCTGTCCTCATGAAATTTTATTTCTGCACCCTTAACTTATTAATGCCTACCTGCAGTTAATTAACAAAGTGTTATATTCCTGACTACTGTCAAGTTGAATGACAATATTCTAGAGCTAAGAGTCAAAAGGAAAGTTAAACGAGAAAAACAAAGTTTCAGCTGAACAGGAAATACATCTTTTTTGCACTTCTTCCTCTGCTAACGTTGATTTTTCATGTTTACTCTGCTCAGTCATAGCAGTGAAAGCCACAAATTCATTACCACAATTAATTTACAGTGAAACAAAAGCCCTGTTTGATTTACCTTTCAAGCACAATCATCTTTAATGAGAAAAGGCAGCCCACACTATCATTGTTGTTTAAAAATTAAGATGCTTTAAACTAGCAATCATTTCTTCAACATTTTTTACCAATTTTCTTTGTTGTCATACCTGTTCACTTAATCTACTCATTTCTTTCTGCAAGTTGAAACCATGGGTTGGCGCAAACAGAAACCTTAACAATTAATATAATTAAGCAACAAAGTAGCATCTTCAGAATCACTGTAATAACAATGTAATGGAAGCTGCGCTGAAGACACACAGACTTGTACAAAATATTTTGTAAGTCCATCTACACTTCAGCATTCTTCATACTAGGCAGTATTAAGAAGCAATTTGCATAGTGCAAAAAGGCATTTTTGCATGGTCTTGGGAGACCCACAGTGTGTTGGCAATTCAAACTCAGAGGTTGTGCAGGTATCTTGATAAAGGTTATGCAGTGCATGTAAAGGGGAGAGTAATATATGCAAATGAGTGGCTAAACATAGTAGTATTAATTCAGAAACAGCATAGAACCAGATTGCTGGGGTGAAATGAACAAGTATTGAATTGTGCAGTAATATGGGAGGATACCAGTGTATACCACAGAAATGTTAGTAATTGCAAAAAGACTGTTTCACTTAAACCAGCTTCTCATAATTTGACTCATATGGGGACCTGTGCAACAGATGTAAATATTACAGCAATATCTGCAGTTGTACTTGTGTCTCACATATCATAGACAGACTGAGCAGAAAATCATGGAGCAGTACTAAGGTGACTGTGGCACTCTTCACAGCATATGTGATGTGCTCACTTCATATGGCACTCAAGGACACCATTACACATATGCACCCTTGTACACACACTATTCTCATCATACAGTCTTTCTAGCATCAGATAGGAGATACAGTGGAGGTCTTCCAGTAATACTCCATTTGATCAAGCTGAACAAATTCTTCAGTGTGCTAATGCAGCATGTGGAATACTAGAGAATAGAACAGAACAGGAGAAAGCCATTAGCATGCATGGCTTGTATTAGATCATCCTCAGTCTTTCAGTTATGACTTCAGTGGTTTTAAGCATGCAACAAAGTACAGCCTGTTCCAAATTAAAATATGTACATCAGCAGGAAAGGCTACTATTCGTTGAATTGGTGATGATCTGCAATATGTATTAAAGAATAAATGTACCTGTGTAGTATGCTGACAGCTATATGATGTGACCATTTGACACAGGCATGATCTTCAACGTCTCTTTCAACAACTTTTCCCAAATGTTCATCTTGTTTGTAAGTATAGAAATTGTAATGTCTAGTAATACATAAATCTATCACTGTACATCCACTATGTGATTAACCCAAGAAAATGTTATATATTCCAGGTAATGCAGGGTGCTCACTTATGTTATGGCCTATGACACCAATGGCATCCTCAATCTTTGGGGAACATCAGTATAATGTTACCAAAGCCAGGTACGTGCTATTGTTTAACATATCTGTGGACTGCTCATGGTCCACTTGGATATCTTGATACCCTAAGAAAATCATAGCGGTACCCACCTGATAAAGTGAGTAAGATCTTTGTTGTGTGTGCCATGATGTACATCATGATTATCAGGAAGCAAGATGTCAAGGTTTTGGCCAGACAAGTAGTAGTACCCTAGCCCCATTCATCACCACAACCACTGCTGTCAGAAGAAAAATGTGGGTATAGCAGTAGCCATCACGATGAAAGGTGTACAGCACACCATGGATACAAAACCTTATTCACTTTAACACAAGTAAAGCAGCAAAAATTGATATAGACCTATTTGTCACAGTAGTAAAGAAACAGTAAAGTAGCACAAAATAAAGTGATTCATGTTGTATAACAGATGCCATACTAAAACTAATTCTGGCTGTGCATGGTCTTTTTACTCTGTGCATCAGGTGTTACTACATAGCAATACAAGCAGAAAATATGTTATGTTGACCAACCATTATCATGTTCACAGGTTGCAGAGTACCAGGAAAAATCGACGGAATATGCACACAGAGAAAGGCACAGAACACAGACAAAGGGGGTTTGGGTAGAACATATACATCACTGTTAACAAGAAAGATGCTCGCAGAGGTCCACTACACATCATATGACATCTTTTTTGCTGCTCCATTCAGTGTTACATGGAGAGCCCTCATGAAGAGTTCCATTGCATCTTCTTTTGTGAGGTATAGCACGGCAGAAGAATCTCACCATCTGATAGTCCTCCAAATTAAAGTTTCTATTATGGACAGGGCAGCTGACTGTTGTTCAGTCCTCAAACTGCATATTGTTCTGTGCTTGGAACAGGGTCTAGCTATGCATTATGAAGATGTAAAGGAAAGGGGACATCTTGGAGCAAAGGTGCTCTGGCCTACTAATGCAACCAGTATGCTTTGGTTTCCCCCAACTTCTACAGATGCATGCCAGCATCTGTCTATGATCTAGTCCACCCATGTGTACTCCAGTCATGTTTGTCAAATCTGGTGCTGCATGCAATCATTCAGAAATGGCAACTAAAAAGGCTGTGTACTGGCTATGAGAGTCATGATGAAGCAGACCTCTTCATCTTTTTTAATGCATGACAGACATTATGGCAGTCATCTGCTGGTCTGGATGTCACTCCATACCATCTTCTTATTAACCTTCATGGACTTCTAAACTTCTTTGAATATGTGATAGAGTCATACCTGGGAAGTAACTCAGAGTTAACAGCAGGATATGAGGTATACTTATAGCTATCTGATCCTCTACATTCTCATACTGTGGTGTAGAAATGAGTTTTCCTAGAGGTTATCACTGACTAGTTGGTTGGGTTGTAATTGTCCTTCATAACTGGTTTTGATCAAAGGTTGTATAATTAAACTGTTTGTGCAAGATCACTGTATGCTTAAATGAGGAATTATATCTTTCTTCACTGTTCTGTACCCACTGTGTTAGTATTAGTAAGTTTGCGGAATATAGGGCTTTGCCTCCTAGCTTAGAGGTTGCTTCTGCAACAGTGTTGTTTTAGTATTATTTAAGTGAGGTGTACTCTGCATTTGCTGAGATTAAGCTGCATCTTTTTGATTGGTCACTGGTCTCACACAGGGGAGGTGCTGGGAGAGGGAAATGCATCCACAGCCATTTGTATTTCTCTAATATTTATGCTATGCTATCACAGTCTTACTCCATGAAGCAGCATACTTACACTTTGTGTGTTTATACAGCCATGTGTGGGGTAGCTACACTCTCATTTCTTAAGTTGTAGGGAACATTATCACTCACTGGAATAGTGTTTATGTCAGCCATAAACCCTGAGTCATGCATTTTCAATCCACAGCAGTTTCTCTAGCTAGTGTTAGATGCAATAGAATAATAATAAAAACCTCAAGTAAATCTGTGATAAAGCTGCAAATAGAGAATGGCAAAAATATTGGGGTCTTTATAGTTACTTGCACCTTTCTGTGAGAGATGCATGGCCAACCTGCAGCCCTAAGGTGACAATAACAGAAAAGTTTGGTAATGAACATATGAAAATATATTGAACATAGCTTTTTTACATATGCATTTGTTAAACTGATGAGTGTAATATTGATGAGATAATCATTTTTAGAGACCCGGTAAATTATATTCTACTCCTGCAGCACTGCTGAATCTATTACCTGGTACAGGTCTAATGAGATCAGGTCCTGACTGCTATACAAAAAAGGTCAAAGCATTTGTGAGTTTTTCTTGGTAGCCTAACCCTACCTGTGAAGTTCCATGCTACAAGAAAAGTCAGTCTCATCAGTAGCTATGTACTAACACCAAAAGAGTCTTTCCATGCTTACTGACTAAACTAACCTTCTGCAGCAACCCTGTCATTCTGTTCTCTGGTGACATCACCCTTGTCCACTAAAATGAGACCACAGACCCTCAAGCCCTGCAGCACTATATTTTTCATATGAACTCAATTTTCCTGTCATTGGCACTGCCTGCTACTTGATATTAATCGATGATAAGATGCACAAGAAGCACCTCAGTATGTGATGCAAAGCATTGCCAATGACATCACACATATATTGGCTGTTGATTGACCCATACGCAAATTACCCCTAGCTGTGAGTGTCTGCTCAGACTGGGAAATTCCAGGGATAAATGACTTAAATTATGCATTCCTTTTCTTCTACATGTTTGGGAATTTAGTCTTTAAGAGAATAGTGTTTTTGTTTGTGGCTTCATTTTGCAAGAAAATGTATAGCTTACATCCATTTCAATTACTAAATATATTAGCAAATAGGGCTCTTTATAAATGGTTGTCCTATGCATCATTTCTTTTACAATGTATTGCTTCCTCTATACTTTAACATAATGCTAAAGGATACAAGTTATGTACTCTTGCCAGTCCAATTTCATTATATTGATGTTTCCAATTGCAGTCCATCTAGTCATCCATTTTTCCTTCCATCTACAACATCTTTTCCCATTTTTGCGCATGGGGTCAGGGTATCACTTCAGCAGTGACAATAATTTAGAGCCAAGGTTCACACTGCCAGGTGGCTAGCCCTGCCATTGCTTCCAGTGTTGGCTTTAAATTCATGATATTTTGCAGATGCACTGCTACTGGTCAGGCTGTTTCAATAATTCATATTTGCCTCCTATGCTATAAAATTGCACTGCTTTGTTACTTGTTATTTTTCTATTTTTTTTTCTTTTTACATGGACTCTTTTTCTCTTGAGTTCCTTGTAGGCTTTCCATGCTTAATTGACATACATGCTCATGGAGCACTTCAGCTTGGGGATAATATACACCTATGTCTGTTTACACTGCTTATCAGGCTGTTTTTCTTTTTTTTTATGTTAAGGATGGCTATTTGTATTATGGCATTTTATAGTATATTCATGCAATACAATGTATAGTGAAATAACACTTATCATAGGATCATAGTAAATTACTGGACTAATGGCTCTAGACCCATACAAGCCTAGCCAAGTTCTGCCCTTGTTTCCACAATCAGCACCTATTACCATTGTATAAGAGAGATACAGGTGGAACCCCCAGGTTGAATTTATAGATACCCATCCAATGGTAACCTGTAAGTGATTAATCTCCCAGGCCCATGCTTACACTTATTAAGGGTATTAGAACTTGTCAGAGGTTTGAGATGCATGGCTAAGCTTAAAAAGGCCCTTGTGGTTATTAGCCTAGTAAAAAAAAAACTATGAACCTATGTCCAGATTGCGCTTGAAGAGGGCCAAAGAGGTGTTCTGCTTTACATGAATTTGGAGTCTGTTACACAGGTTGGGTAATCTCTGGGAGACAATTATGTCCCTGCAGCAAGTTCTAATAATGTCACATACCAGGTTAAGGTCTTTAGAGCGAGTAACCCATAAGTCACTGGACTTATGGATATGCAGCATTTTCGACAAAGCAGAGGCAGAGATTGCCTTATACACAAGACAGAGGTTGTCTCTGAGTAGTCTGTATGAAACAGAGTAAAGTGACAGTGATTTCAGCCAATCCTCAAAGGACAGATGCTGAAGACCTTGAATTCTCCTTGTGAGGAACCTTTGTGGTCTCTTCAATTGCTGCAGGTGCTTGGAAAGTTACATACCAAAAGGGGCATTTTACTCAGTTATTGACCTGATGAGGGAAGAGTACAAGAAGGTTTTAACTTCTTTTTTTTTCCTGGAAGCAATGCCCTTACTTATGAGATGAGCAATATAGAATGCTCTTCTTACCAGTGTGGAGACATGATAATCAAAGGTAAGGTTGCTGTCAACCTGTGTGCCCAGGTCTCTCACCACTGACTGCGTGCTTAGGGCATTTCTATTAATGTGGTAGTTAGCTGATACATACTCTTACCAAAAGGGATGATACTACATTTTTTGTATCGAGTTTTAGGCCATGACTTTGGCACCAATTATTTTTTTTCATAAGACCTTCTTCTAAGATGTTGACATAGCTTGGGGATTCTATGACTGCTCCCAGTTTGTAGTTGTCAGCAAACTTTGTCAGCCACAGACCTTTAGTTTTTACTTGTACTTCAGAGAAATAAATTCCAAACAGTAGCAGTCCAAGGACTGATTCTTGTGGAGCACCACTGGTTACGGGTTTGCTGTTAGAGGTGGACTGCCCTATTTTGACTGTATGGGTTCTATCAGTGAGCCAGTTAGCAACCCACCTAATGATATAAGGGTTAAAACCTAGCTGGGTGAGTTTGTCAATAATGTCTTAGCTGGGAATAGTGTCAAAAGCTGTGGCCAAGTCCAGGTAGGCTGTATGCACAGTTTTCCCCTTATTCACGACTCTGGGGACTGTCTCAAAGAAGTCCACCAGGTTTAACAGGCATAATCTCCCTTTGACAAATCCAGACTGAGTAGGGTCAAGTGTTTGGCGATTACCTATATCTTTGTTGACAAGGTCCATGATGATTCACTCCATGGCCTTGCAGATAAGGCTAGTCAGGCTAATAGGTCTATAGTTTCTGGGGTCAGTGTAAGCATCACCTTTGTGCAAGGGGATAATGGTGGCCATTTTCCATTCAGCTGGGACAAAGCCAGTGCTTAGGTTATGACTGAAAAGAGTACCCAATGGTGTTGCTAGTTCTTGTTGGAGTCCATGAAGGATGCAGCTTGGGATGTTATCAGGTCCCATACATGCTGTGTTGTTGGCCTTATAGAGGACGTATATGACCTGCTCTCTAGAGATACAAGGTATGGGAAAGGCAGAAGGAATGTTATGGGCATGTGTGGTGGAGACAGAGGAGTGAAGTTTTCAAAGAACCTGTCAGCTAACAGGTTTGCTATGTCCACAGGCTCACTGTATGTGGTATCATTAGCTACCTGTTTGGTGCAAATCTGGGTCTTACCTTTTAGGCTATGGACATAACTAAAGAACACATTATGGTTGTCCTTAGTTGAGGATGCTAATTGGATTCATAATTTGCTTTGAAGGACTTCACAAGAAGTCTTATTTGCTTGTTTAAGCTGAAGAGGTAGTATTTCCAGTTTAGGGCACATTCCCTCTTACTTTTGGACAACAATTTCTTCCTCTTATAGTAAAGCCTGCTAATGTCAGTTGTCCACCAGACAGGTTTGCTCCTTCTCGAAGAGCTTCATTTGATCCTATCAGGTATATGTATCAATGCAGTTAAACAAGTGTTTGTAAAAAAGCACTGGTGTATGACTCAGAATAGTTGCCAGTTCAATCTGAGGAGGAAGGTGCAGTGAAGCTATTTATACCTTTCCTTAGAAGGATATAATCTGCTTTGGAGATTTTTTTTAGTTTAGTTGCTGCTGGGGGGGGGGGGGATCAGATGTGATAGCTACTCTGAATGAGACTGATTCGTGTTCAGATCTGACAAGGGAAGACCTCACAGTGGGGGTGCTATAGTGGTCCCCCTTATTAGTAAACACCAAATCTAGGATGTCGGTGCCCATAGTTGGGATGTCCATCAGCTGGACCAGGGCATTGGAGTTAATGAACTTGAGGAAGCCTTGGGCAAGTGAGTTTGAGCATGAGTAATTTACCCAGTCAATCGATGTGTAATTAAAATCACCCAGAACCATGGTGTTTAGATGTATCTTGATAGATTCCAGTAGACCAAAGTAGGCAGAGCAGGTGTCCGGATTTATGGAGAAGCAATGACTTGAGTAAGTGTCCTACCAACAGTTAGTTGCACCTTAAGTGTCTCCAGGGAATCATACTGTTTAACCAATCTGGAGGTGTATTTATCTTTAATGAATATTGATACACCGCCTCCTTTAGTTTTCATGCCTTTCGTTTGTGACCTGAACTAGGACGTGTGACCCAGTATGGCTGCAGTGCTGTCCACAGCCTTGAGCCAGATCTCTGTGACTGCACAGATGTCAATGTCTTCCAAGGTGAGGACTGCTTCCAGTGAATGCAGTTTCATACTAAGACTCCTAGCATTTAGCAACATAACCCTGAGGTTGTTTTTTTGATGAAATGTTTAGGTCAGGAATTTTGTCCTTGTGACATTGCCTCTAAAAAGCAGTATGGGGGTAGGAAGAGCCTTTGCCAGTAGTTGAAATTCCAGGGGTGACAGATGAAAACCATCTCTGGCAAAGCATTGAGGTCTATTGATCATGTCATCTCAGGCTAACAGAAACTGGATCCCCTTAGAATGACACTAGAAACTAAGCCAATTATCGAAGTCAATAATTTTTTGTTTATATTGTGGCATCATCCTTGCTGCTCAAGGCTAGGGACATACCTGCCTGTGACACATAATCAGAGGGCTCAATCATGTCTCTCTTTATGCAGTCCAGGGAAGTAAGTCTGAAGTTCTTCCCACCAACATGCTCTATGCCCGAATCATAACAGTACTTGTTGGTGAGAGACTTGAGTGCCTGCATGATTTGATGAATCCTGACACCAGAAACACAGGCTGACTGTGACTTTCTCCTTGTTCACCCTGGTGAGAGGTACATCTGTGTGTCTCATTATAGAGTCCTTTATGGCTAAGGTATTTGGAGTGGATGTGCGTTATCTTATGGGCTTTGATAGTGAGACATTTGTGCTTGTGTCATTATGTGTATTATGTGTTTTGGGTATTATGGCTGGTTTAGTATGCATGTGTTTTGGAGGTCTCTGGTGTTTAGGTAGATTTTTTTGTGAGTACCTCAGCATATGTTGGTCTATGTCTATGCTGTTTTTCATGAGTAGTCATTGTGGTAGGTGGTCTGACGACTCACCCTGTATTGCTGTCTATTTCAAGAGAGAACTGTGATTCCAGATTCATGATGTAGGTGCATCCCTCAAAAATGGTAGAGGAATGATTTAGAAGTAGGGGGTTATCAGTGTACATGAGGCAGTTGCTACACTGCCTCAGTAGACCCATGTCAACCAGGCTAGTTGAAGAAAAGGAGGGAAACTGACAGCTCATGGTCCCAGGAATAAATGGTCCCAGGAATAATGTTGGTCTGGCTATAACAGTTGAAGGGGGAATACAGCAGGGGAATGTATTAGTAGGTTTAGGTGTGAAGAGCTCTGGTTTAGGTAATATTTGCAAGGCTGGAGAGCAGGAGTTTGGAACCGGCAATCCCACTGAGCAGTAGTGTGCGACGCCAACAGGAGCAAACAAGTGCAAACCAGTTCAAACACAGGATTTTTAAAGCAGAAAAACAGGAAACAGCCAAAGTTCAAATGATCCAATCAAAATGCCCTAAACAGAGTCCTGCAACAGTAACTCGAGCTAGATCAGTCCAAACTGTACCTTCCTGCCACGAGGGTACTGTGGAGCCTCCCCAGACAAAAGATTAACTGTTTTACAAACTCCAAATGTCTCAAATAGTACTAGATTCAGCAAAAACCTGAACCTAGCCTAAACTAGTGTTTTTCAAGAGCAGAAAACAAATAAAATGAACAAAACATGCAGATGAACAGTAATTACAGTCGTAAGAGGAATTCCATCAGCAGACAATCTAAAATGCAGTAAAATACATTTGCAAAGTTTAAACAAACAGATATGTTTATGTGAACGCTTTATTTTAAATACTTCTGACTCACATCAATATGTTGGTTGTGAGTGGGGTTTGGGCAGGGTTTACTTCTGCTGATTGGAAGGATATGAGAGTTCACAATAACCAAAGTTGTTAGTCCTATTAGTATTTTACCTGTAGAAATCATGATACAAACTTGCATGTAAACATCTTCAGTTATAGAAATAAGACAAACTTTGAATAACCAAACTACACAACTGCAGAAACAATGTCATTATCACATTTCTACTTGATGTTTTTTTTTTTATTTTTTTTTGCTTTGTTTATAAAAAATTATAATGACAACTGACCCCAGAAAACTCTTAGCAGCACTTGGAAGGAGATACAACTTATCCAAACACATAGTCAGCTGTGCAATAAATAACCTTTCAAAGATCCTGGAATTGGGTAACAAAATAGCAATATATTTAAGACGACTGAATAGGAGAAGAATGATATCCAGAATCCCAAGGCCTTTTGTTCTTATAATGACATTGTTACTCACTATTCATTACAGTGGTTCTGAGTTTTGTTTGATCAAGTATAAATAGTCGTTTTGCAGCTTGCATAATTTTGGTCTAGGTAAACCTGTCATCTGTCCCCAGGTTGTCAGATCATAAACTAATGACCTTCACCATTAACCTCTCTAAATCTGTAGATACCAATATCTCAGAATTCAAGGATTTCAAATGTACACATTTCATTAAATTCTATGATGAGGTTTTAAGATTCAACTATTCCAGCATAACCTCAGACATTCTCTCAGCAGGAAGCCATGCAAAGGAGTGTTATGCCCACTAAGTAAATGTATAGAATTGAGAGAGTATCTACTAGATCTTAGTACAATGGAAAGTTTAAAAGCAGAACACCTTGGTGGTCACCCAGCATAGATAAATTCTATAATAATAGAAAAAAAAACACTAATGTATACAATAGAGGTAAGCAACCACAAATTAATGGTAACATCAGAAAAAATGACTAAAAAACTTAAAAACAAATATATTTTAGTAATACTAAGGCAGCTCTTAAATTTGAGGTTAGTTTCTGAAGTCATGGACAACTACAATTCATCTTTAGTTTTTCTCAGAAACTAAGAAACAACACCAAACATTACTCAGAACTTATTCAGGATGGTACCACCTGCTCTAACCAGTAGACATTGCCAACATGCTAGATAAAAGATTTATTGACTTCACTACTGAACCAACTATTCAAAAAACACTTAGCCCACCACTTAGCCCTGAAGCTCTCAGACCTCCCCTTTCATCGTTAAAGATCTCATACTAAAGGCATTCTCAAAGACAAAAAATATTTTCTCTTTTACCTGATAATATACCTGGTTGTATAATAAACAGTACCAAGAAAGCCCTGTTGAAGCCCCTTCTTTACTTAGCTGGAGTTTAACCACTGAAATTTGTCCTACAGCAGTGCTGATGCTACTCATGAGGGTGGCCTCAGTACTGATGCTGGGAATTACCAGCCCATGAGCCTTAGGAATCACATATGAAAGCCATGGAGCATATTATAACTGACTTCATTATAACATCTAAGGGCTCATTAGTACAGACCTGCAGCAGTTTGGCTTTGTTAAGAGTAGATCCTGTCTAATTATTCTGGTTAATTTCTTTGAAACTGTACACAACCAGCTCATGCTGTACTCACAGAGTACCACAACCTGGCCAAGGCCTTTGACAGACCCTGGGATTCATGAAGCTCCGTGCAAGAATAAGACTATTCTTGCACAGAGTGATTCATGTCCATTTATAACAGCATGTCTTGCATATGCATGAAGGCGCACTGCTGTTTAATCTAAACAGACATGAACCATGAATGAGTGCAGGGGGCATTTGTCAGCAATGCCTGCACATGTAACATGTCCCCTTCACTCAGAAAGTGCCATACAGCACTTTGTGACACAGACAAGTGTCTACGTACATAATATTAGAGCCTGGCTCTAATATTATGTACTAAACCAGTGTCCGCAGACACTGAAATGTAAGTATCTAACATTTCAATGTCCGCAGACACACTGAAATAAAAAGAAAAAAAAACACAAATACATGAAGAAGGCACCAGCCTTCAAGTGCACACCCCCAAATGTATGCATTCTTGCCCTACATACATGGAAGCAGTAGGGCAAGAGGAAAGCAATAAAAATACAAAAAAATGTAATTTTTTCCATTAAATAAATCCAAAATGTAAGTGGTGCGCAGCTTGTTTGCACGGCACGCCACTATGCTTAGTCTGGCTGAAATCCTGAAAATGATAGACAAGTGGATTCCAAGATGGTGGTCGTCTGAGAAGCACCCTCTCCTCATAGCTCCAACTTCCTCTATTAGGTTAACCTTATAAACTCAAGAATTCATAGGTAACGACCTTATACCCTTGAATTTCTATTTAATAATATTTAAATATATAAGGAATTTACACTAAATTAATAGTTTAGTACTCTAGCCCTGCACATTTTAACCAGCAACTAAAAGCAAACGAGTGTACACGTGGATCTATAGAGGCCCAAGCTTTCAGCACCGGAATTACTGACAGCACCCACAAGAAGAGAGACAAAGGTAACAATGCCAAAGAAAGCTGAAAATATGGAAATCCAAACCACAAAATCTAAGTTATCAGCCTTTTCTACTTCACTGGAGAAGGAGGCAAAGAGACTGAGATCATCTAAAACCTTGCAGGAGCAGCCAAAGGAACCAATTAAGCAGAAGGCCGACGGAACACTACAAATGCATGAGCTGAAAAGTGCTCTGTTACCTCTGCAAGCGGCCATCCAAGAATTAACTGTGAATATGAACTCTTTCGGCTCCTCGATCAATAAAATTGCTGATAGTTTGAATCTTGTTGAAGGAAGATCCAAATCCAATGAAATAGAAATCGAACACACAAAGGAGGAATTAAAAACTAATGACAAAACGATCTATGACATGCAAACAAAAATCATGGATCTAGAGGCTAGAAGTAGGAGGAATAACTTGATAATTAGGGGACTATCTGAGAAGTACGAACCAAATCAACTTCTTGAAGCTATTACACAAATCTTTAACAACTTATGTCATGAGAGAAGCCCTCCGGCTAAATTCATCATTGAGAGAGCGCACAGAGCTTTGCGGAAACAGCAAATCAACTCAATCCTGAGACCTATCTATGTCAAAATGCTTAACCATCAGGATGTGCAAGCTATTCTCTCAGCTTATAAAAATTAAATAATTTTACATGGAATAACCAAAATATTGTCATCTCCCAAGACTTACCCCTTCAAATGAGAGAAACACCGCAAACTTTTCCCATACTGTGCTGACCTTATCTCACGTAAAATTAAGTTTCAAATGAAGTTCCCTTGCTCTTTGTCATTTACCTACAAAGAAACTAAATTCTTTATGTCCTCACCCAAAGAAGCAGACTCAATTTTTGCTAAGTGCTTTGGTTCAACTCCAACTTTACAGTGAAGCTCCCGACTGCCTCTTCTCACTTACCGGAGGCTCTCTGATCCTATTTGATCTTCTCTGAAGTCCACATGTTATCATTCAGATAATGTATATCCTAGCTTTTTACTAGTTAGCTCCTGAGACTCTCCTGCACTGCTAGGAATGTCTCTTTTAGTTCCAGTTGCCCTGGGGATCCATGAAAGTGACAGATGGTTCGGGATTTGACTGATGTACCTCCAAAGCCGGAAGTGTGGTGGCGAACATCCTTTGAAGTCCTATAATGTGGTGCTCAATCTAAAAGGTGCTATTGTTGCTAGCTGCTGAGTCCAACTACACCTGAAATATCCGGTGATCAAGAAGCATGTTGGAAGCATGTCTTTACTGAAGGGAAGGTTGAGAGATAATATCTTCCTTTGTTTTACATCGGCGCAGCCTTTGTGTACTGTAGAGCTGAAACACTTTATCCTTTGGGGTCTTGAGCCTTGATTCACTCTGCCGGGTCGGATCGGGTACCTGTTTCAACATATGATGCCTGATATTAACTTGTCTGTTGCTAGCCTCAAGGGTAATTACTTATATCCCTTGGCGACAGGGGGTTTACAGTTTGGACTGACAAAAGATATGATGTACTTATTTATGTAGAATTGTCATTCCCTTTGTGATTGTTTTATCCCACTATTCTCTATAGCTGGTGATACCTGGGTATATCCTATTATAATTATATTAGTGGTTGCTCAAGAAAAACTTCAATTATTAAACTAATTGTTCCAACTGAAACTTTACTGTATACCTCTTAAGTTTTGTTTACTTAATATGTGTGTCTAATTTTAGATCTATTAGAGCGCTTTAACCAGAAATTATTAAATTTATTATATTGGGTCAA
Source organism: Protopterus annectens (assembly GCF_019279795.1). Classification (NCBI taxonomy): domain Eukaryota; kingdom Metazoa; phylum Chordata; order Ceratodontiformes; family Protopteridae; genus Protopterus; species Protopterus annectens. The sequence goes on from NC_056743.1 coordinate 1,379,450,590, forward strand.
ATATTATATAGTTGACCATCTTCTTCATGTTATTATACAGTTTTTGGAAGCTATTTGGATTTGATAAGTAGGGTTTCTGATGGCTACATTGGGAATTAGACCGATGATGTATATTACTTGTAAATATGGTTGGGACTTTATTTTTTTTTTACTTTTTAAATGTATGATAGGTTCATGCTCACTTAGTGTGTATAGTTTCTTTTCTCTCTCAATTGTAGGGGTTATGTGGTTAGGCATGGGGGTAAAATTGAGTGAGTTTTGTGCCATATTTTCTATAATGCTACATATTGCAATTTCACTGGAGCTTACATTCTGCTATTTATCTTACATAACAGATACTTTTATAGTGTTACCCTGACCCCAATCACTCATGGATAAAGTTTGGAACATTTCTTCCTGGAATGTCAGGGGGCTCCATGAGAAAAACAAGAAACATTTGGTGTTGCATCTTCTATGCAAGTCCCAGTCAGACCTTTGTTTTATCCAGGAAACACACATGAAAAATGAAGAGTGGGCCAAGGAAAAAAATAGAAAATGGATTAGAGACATTATCCCATTGGGCTTGAGTAATAATTCCAAGGGGGTGGCGATCATTATCAAAATTCCTTTAAACCTATGATTGTTGATAAAGGGGCTGACCAAGATGGGAGATGGTGTTATTTTACATGTGTATCACATAATCTAAATAAACCTGTTCTATTTCTATGGTACTAGACAGGGGTGTCCTCTATCACTGCTGCTCTTTAACTTATATCTAGAAACCTTTTTCTTGTATATCTCACAAAAAACTTATCACTCAATTCCTAAAATTCTCAACACTAACATTAGTTTTACTGCCTTTGCTGATGATCTGAATCTTTACTTTGAACATCCTCTATCTGACACTAAAAAGGTAGTCGAGTCCTTGAATACCTTTGCCTCTATTTCAGTCTATCAAGTCAACCAAAATAAATCCTTTGTTTTCCCGATCAATCCTTTAGCACATAAACAATATCTCTTTCCAGAGCTTTCCTTTCGTATGGATTACTCCCTTAAATATCTAGGAGTTTCTTATGACCACTCTTCCTCTTCTATTCTACAGTCCAATCTATCAAAAACCTGGTTTTCTATTTCCCAGGACATATTGAGATGGCAACAGTTGAAACTCCCTGTGTTAACTAAAACCTCTATCATTGAAATGAATATTCTTCCTAAGCTCCTTTACCATCTCAACTCATCTCTTTCTTCGGCTTCAAATCTCTTCTTTAACAGAATTCACAAAGCCCTTGCAAAATTCATATGGCACCCTAAGACGGTAAGAATCTCATATCAAAGACTTATCTTACCGAAATCTTTGTGTGGTCTGGCGATGCCCAATCTCCTTTTATATTACAGAATCATTCACGCGAACAGGATATTCGCAATTGCTAATCATCAACCAAACTCTTCTACTTGGACTCCTTTGTGGGTCAAATTGTGGTATAATCATGCCCTAAATAATGATCTTAACCCTAAAGCTTTACCTTTTTTAAGTAAATTAAACCTTAAGAAACTAAAGCTACATCATTCCTTGAAGGGGTTAATTAAAACCTTTCAGTTGCTATTCCAATCCCTCAACATAGGAAATGCTCTCCTTCTATTTCAACCAATTCATTTTAACCCGAATATAAACCTGAACGGTAAAATGGTCAATTTGAGTAATTACCCATTAATTAAAGACTTTATCTTATGGAATATTCATAAACTCAGCCATTTGTCACTAACAGATCATCGAACTGCTTTAGTCCTATCCAAAAAATATATCACTGTCCTGAGGCAATTAAGTGAGCTTACCACATCTTTTCTTCACAGCTATCCCAGTACTGATGTTGATCATAACCGAGTGGCCACCCTATTACAAAACTTAGTTAGTAGAAAAAGCATGCTATCTATAGCGTACAGAACCTTTTCTTCATTTCTAAATCAAGGGAAAATTATTTTTGTGGATTACTGGGAACAGCAGGGATCAAGCCTCTCGACACAGCATTAACTACTGGCAATAAAATCTACCCTTATGTACTCTCCCTATAAAAAACTTTTGTATACACAATTTATGATTACAAACAACTTGTATCTAACTCTGGTCCACTTGAACAAATTTGATCCGAATGTATCGACTACATGCTCCTGTTGTTCTTACCCCCATGCTGATATCATTCACATTTTGTGGTTTTGTAGATATTCTCATAGTATTTGGTGCTAACTCAAGGTAAGGCTGGACAAAATGGGTTGCCATAAATCAACCTTATCCTGGGAAATGACTTTACTACATATTACCAGCCTTAACATACCTAAACTTAAACTTCGTGCCCTAATTACACTCTGTCTCCTAGTAAAATTTTATATTACCAAGCACTGGATTGACCGCTCCAAACTGTCCTGGAGGGACTTTAAGAATCTGGCAATCAAATGTATTACTTCTCAAAAACTGCTAATAATTAACCCCCGCAAACAGGCTACATACCAGAAACTATGGGATTTTATCTTTCTTCTTCTGACTGAGGACTAAGGACTACTTCCTACATGACATTTTAAGACCCCTGTCCATCATTAAATCTCTTAATAAGTTCATCCCTCCTATGGTACAAGTCTCCCTTTTTGATCATGGACATGGTGGTGTTTGATTTTTAGTTTCCCCTATTTCTTCAGTACTCTGTTTGTTAACCGAGGTGAATTGCAGTATGGTAGTTGTTGTATCTACACTACCTTATAAGTGTAGCATTTGGAGATTTCCTTTTTGTAGCATTTCCTTCTTTCTCCTGTTCTTATTGGCACTTATGTATATAGGTTATAATTTTGATCACTTATGTATTAATGTTCAAGATCAATTCACTTATTGTTATAACAATGTGTTTTTCTTTACTCTTCCTTTTGTACTTATCAAAACTAATAAAGTTGTGTTTAAAAAAAAAAAAAAAGAAAATGATAGACAAGTGCTACTGTGATAGAAAATGTCAACAAGCTGCTGTAGCGTAGTGGTACTGCCATGGTTTAGCATACAGAACATGCTTGGTTCAAATCCCCTCTATGCAAATTTATTTAATAAACTTTTAAGGAATTAAATAATAGATGTCAATCATATGGCTCAAGTATAGCACATTAGGGACGGGAATATGTAAAATATAAATGTAAAAAAATACTTTATAAATATAATGAAATAAAATAGATTTAAGCAATGCTTTGCTAGTGTAAGCATTGCTTACTGGCTTTCAGCTGTGCTTATCTGGTTTAGTGCTATCTGGTTTAGGCATTGTTATGCAAATTTAGTGTGGAGCTAAGCATAATTCCATATTTTAAAACCGGCCAATCAAGACAAAGTGCGGGAAAACTGCCTTATTTAAACTGCACAGGCGGGAATACAGCCATAACCATTTGGGATTACTCATAGCAGGACCAAAATGTTTGGTGTAGGTGAAGGTGTTCAATTCCAAGCACAATGTTGGGGTATCCAGGAGTCCAAGGTTATGGTTGGGTTCCTAGTAAAAAATCATAATGCCAGGCTGCTGCAGGGCCAGTACTAGGGCTCCCAGTACAAAGTGGAGGCATGAGACCAGCTTGCATGCAATCTCACCAGTGCCACTGGCATACCTCAGACTGGTGAGCAGGTATGTCACCACCATAATGACCTGAAGCAGAGAAGGGGTGCACTCTTGGACCAGTGGATCCAAGAAGCCCGAGCACAGGATGTCCCACGTGTCTGTAAATATGCAGTCATATGTATCTCTAAGTATGGAAAAAGTTCAACTTGTGACTGTGCAGGTGTGATTAATATGTCATGTCTCCCCATACAGCTGCTGCAGAGAGGTCACAGAATGTCGAGGCTCATGCCCAGTGACTGGGCCGGCTGCATCAGCATTATGGCGAGTACAGAATACCTCCTAATATTAACAGTAAGAAATCAATAATATAGTAAAGATAGTACTGCCTGTATATATAATTGTGCTGTAAAAGTCAGGAATAAATGCCTGTGACAGGCTGCCAGCATTACAATGGAGTATTTCCAGCTGCTATATAATACAGATGTCAGTAGCAAAAAGGATACAATATGCAGGAGAGGAATATTAGAATATGTATGAGTTTGTCTGAGTGAACCTGCCAAGAAAGTGCCATGTCAGGGCTACTGTAACACTTAGAAATGAAAAGCATTCCCCTGTGCAGATCATGCAGGAATAGTAATTGTGGATTTCTGAGTTATACACAGATATGTATGTCAAAACTAATAAAGGTGACCCTGAACACTGGTGTGTGTCATCTCACTTGTACCTGAAAAATAGAAATGTGTATGTCCTGCAGAATGCATTAACTGAGGTGAACTGATTTAGCACTGCTTGTCTGCATACTTTAGAAAGGGCATGTCAAATAAATGAAAAAAGCAACAGTACATATTTCCATCAGAATGTGTTTTACTTGTTTGTCTGCCAGCATTGCCCTGTGTTAACCTTTCAATTTCAGCTGTATGTAAAACCTGCACACAGAGAATGTCACAGTAGATGTACGTGAAAGGCACAACACACACTCCAGGGCCTGCAACTAATATGCGAATCTGAAATATGTGTAGAAACATCAATGTAATGTGCACACAGTTCATCTGCACAGGGCCCACAGGTAAAGAAATTGGTATAGAAACAGGTATGATGTGTATAACTAAAATAAGGGTACAATTGCTCCGTTGATATGTACAGCTGTTGGTGTGCCGTAGGAGGCCCATGACCCAGGTAGAGTGTAAGTGTGGTCAGAATGTAGAGTAGTGAATAGTAGTGTACTGACAAATATACTTTATAGCAGTTGTCAATTGAATCTGTTCTCTCCCCCCCCACTCAACTGATACAATCATCACACTGAAACCAGTATGGGTATGTTCGTAACTAAACCTCTGCTGTTGGGACCATTGTTCCATCTGGTTTATCATTGTTTAAACTGTGTGCATACTAATATTCCCTGTTGAATAATCTTTGTTATTGCCTGCCTGACATACCTCTAACTGACATGCTGTTGCAACTCTGAATGCCATTCCATATATGCATGGTTTCTGTTTGCTATGGCACTATTATAATTACACTGTTCTAGGTAAATGGGAATATCCATGGATGCTATTTTGACTAATGTTGTAATGTGTTGTTCATGACTAACCAAAATTCATTGTTAATTTGCACACCATAGCATGTACGGGAGGGCAGTTCCCACCGGATACACCTCTCCCACCCCACCTGGCCAAGGCACTGGATCCCAAGCACATCTGGGACCCAACCCAGACCTCCCTCATCTGCTGCTCCTGCACCACCCTCAGGTGGAACTGCTGCAGGGGGATGGGGCTCACCCCCCCTGGAAGTGGGAGCGGTGAGGATGTTGTCACCAGGGATGAGGTCTGTGGCTGGATGACTGCCTGTGCCAGGTGGGGGGCAAGCTGGTGCAGCTAAAGGGTCAGATGGCCGCTCCAGCCCAGCCCCCAGCACAGGAGTAGTGGTGACTGCCATTGGGTGGAGATATCAGTGTCAGTACTACCATCTGGGGGGCTCAAAAGCCTCTGATTCCCAACCACCCTCCTCGTCAAGGTGTTTACCACCCCATGTGTCATACACCACCCCTGTCTGCTGTCTTGTCTGTCTGCAAATGCAACCTC